>NC_056725.1:979720395-979827895 GCF_019279795.1 Protopterus annectens | reverse complement strand
AACATTTCTTTGCACACAGAGAATAACTTTGATTAAATCTTTTTCAAAATATTTGTTGCTTCTTGGAAATGCAGGAACTATATTTAAAAAGATTAATAATAAAATAAAATGATGAGAGAGAAAAAAAAACATAGTATAAATCATTTGTTTTTTAGTCTCTTCTTCTTCTCTGAAGTCTTCCACGAAGTTTCAGTTGCCAGTCTCTTTAACGAAGGACTAGCCCATTCCATTTCTTCTATTTTTTCCAAAATCTTATTTTTTTTGATAAACAGTAAAGCAGAGTCTAAGTCATCGAAAATTTTAGGACCATCAGGAAGGAAGATTTTAAGCTTGGCAGGAAACAGAAGGTATGTTTTAAAGTGTGCTTTTTTAAGCTCCCTTATTAGTGGCAGAAAAACTTTTCTTTTAGCTAATACCATGGAAGAATAGTCATTGTCAAAACGCACAGTTGTTTCATTAATCTTAACAGGAGCTTTAGCCCAAGCAGATTTAAGAACCATCTCTTTATCAAAAGATGATAGAAATCTAACTATAACTGATCTAGGATAGTTTTTGTTAGAGTTAGTATTAGCTATAGATCTATGTGCTCTTCCGATACCAAAAGATAATGCTTCTGGTAAATCTAAAGTTTTAGGGAGCCATGTTGTTAAAAAAGAAGTAATATTGTTACCTTCAATATTTTCTGGCAGTCCAAAAATCCTAATGTTATTGCGCCTAGATCTATTTTCCAGGTCATCCAGCTTTGTTTGTAAATGTGTATTTTGTTTCAGCAGAAACTCAATGTTGATTTCCTCTTCTTGTATTCTATTTTCCATGTCATTCACAGCTTCTTCTATGCCTGTCATCTGGATCTTCTGTTGTTGCAGGTCCATATGTAACAAGTCTATTTGTTTTGTAGTTTTTGCTATGAAAGTGTCTATTTTAGTATCCATTTTATCCATCTTAGCAGTAAGTTGCTGGACTATAATTATCAGAGACTGAAGTTCTTTCTTGATGCTGGAGTCTTGAGAATTTGTCTTACTGGAACTCATTTCAGACTGATAAACTGACAGGAAAATTTCCAAAGTAATTTCTGACAGGAATATTATTAAGATTTCCTTTCTTTTTTAGATATAGTTCAAGAACTATATAAAACAAACATATTTAGAAAGAAAATTACTTCAAGAATTAATTTTTTAAGTAATTAATTCCTGTCAATGTAATGAAATTGGTGGAGCTGAAGAAATCTGCTGCTATCCTGTGTTCATCCTTGGCCACGCCCCTAGCATGCATTTTTCTGAAGGTTATAAAGACTGAAACTAGTGTGTCATTATTTAGTGACTTAATTCCTTAATCATTTGCCAGAAAACCACAAATTGAGGAACAAACCAAAAATAAGAAGCAAAAAATCTATTCATTCTTTGAAAATCTGGACAGTTGGGAGGTATAGTTCAGCTGGGGCTGTCTAAGTTTGCCACCCTTCCCCCTCACAAAACCATGGTCGAATGGAGCCTCCCCCTGCAGCCATTCCAATGATCCATTACTTTGCTATTTCACTCCATTTACCATAAACACTAAAGTGCATACTGATTTACTTCTATGATGATTTGAACTTCATTTGAAAGTTTTATTTTGCATTTTACAGCACAAACACTAAGACATCTGCTAAACAAACTTGACATTAAAACTTATCTGCCCTTGAAACTCACATTCATTGAAACAACATTAAAACCCACATTCAAAGAAAAATACATTTTACCCGTGGCAGATAAAAATTAATTCTGGGCTGCTTTTAAATCATAGGCCCCTTGCATATGAAACATACATGTGCTCTTTGATACACCTTCCTATTGCTTCGAACATTTTTCAGTAAACAATGAAACAAAACTGCCCAATTCAGAACATTTCCATCATAAAAGTCTAGTCAAACTTTTACAGTCCACCATTATCAGTAAATAATATGCACAATCTCTGAAGTAGTAAAAAGTCATCTAAATAATTCCACGTTAAATAAATCTAACTAATGAAGAGGTTGCTGCTAGCAATCACCTTTATATTTCATGACTTCACCGAAAAATAAAAAGTGTCTGATGCCCCTGAGGAATAAATTGCCTAAATTACATTAATAATAAGCTAGTAATATTGCAATAGGAAATGGATGGCAAACTGATAACAGGCTCATAGTTAGTGTCTTAACTTTCAGTACAGCAGCATTCACCCCTTATGGGAGTAGAACCAACAACCTTCTGCATTAAAAGCAAGTACACAACATTTTGTGCTACTAGCAATGTGAGCCAACTTAGCATAATCAGCACTAAACTTCTCTTCCCCTGCAGCTCTCAGCTCCTTGTAAAATCTACGCATTACTCAACTACATCTCAACTTCGCAGCACAAGAAGTCTGGAAAAAGCCAAATTTATTGGGGTGGGTCAAAAGGGCAAAAACAGGAACACATTAAACATTGCTTGTATAATCTTGGAAAGCTGCTAGAATAAAATGCTGTGTTACCATCATACATTTTACTGCCAAGGTCACTGTGCAAAATAGTCAGAACAACATACCACTATGCCAAATCACCTGCTTTGTGAAAGAGAGGAAGACTGAAACTTAAATGGCTATCATTTAATGAATTCAGTTCTCACCATAGCTGTCAACCTCTTAGCACAAAACACCTGGACAAACCCAGTAATGAGGGAATACAGCCCTCAAACATATTCAGTGAATTCAGTTCTTGCCATAGCTGTCAACCTTAGCACAAAAAACCTGGACAAAGCCAATAACAGGGTATTACAGTCCCAAAAATAAGGACAAATTTCAAATAGTCATAAACTTAAACAAATTGCTATAAAAAAGGTTGTGTTAGTATATATTTATTGCTAGAATAAAACATTGTTTTACTATGTCACAAACACAGGGATAAGATGCAGACTCCACACAGAAGGCACCCCAGCCAAGAATCAAACCAGAAAACCTAATGCTGTGAGGCAACAATACTGCCACTGCACCATCAAATATGTAATGAAGTAAACATTCAGAAACCTGAAGTCTGAAATTTAAATGCCTGTCAATTTGTTAATCAGGACATTCTGACTTGGAACAAAAAAAAAAAAAATAAAACAATTCTCAGCAGAGGCCCAGGAAAAAAAGGGATTATCTGTAGTCTGCTCTTCCCATAGAGAGGTCCTTGTTTTCTGTGGCTGTATAGATTTTCCAGGGAGGTAAGAATTTTCCTTGATTAGTGGGTTCATGATATTGTTTTTGGAGTCCTTTTCTGTGCTGGATTTAAATGTGGTTCACTGTGATCTCAAGCCTGCGTGGGGGTGGAGGGTCTGTTGGATTGTGCAATGTTTGCTTTCTTTCCCAGTTTGATTGGGTCTGTCCACCTGATCTTGTAAGGGTGAATTCTGTAGTTGCTTCTTCACTGACTAGGGATATTTGAGGGTCAAATATTTGTCACTTTGTCCTTTTCCCAAGGCTCAACAGGTTGGTTAGTCAGTCATTGAGGAGCAGCCACTTGGTGAACCCACTCCAGTGTTCATCTTCCAGATGAGAGAGAACAGGCATTTGTTTGATTCTTGCAGGGAATCTAGGTTTATCAGTGTGGGATTTTACTTTCTTGGTGACCTTGGTTTGTGGTCTGTACCAGGTCTGAAGCAGGCATCATCCTTTCTTGCTTGAATCCTGGTCTGCTTGGTGTGCACACACACACACACACACACACACACACACACACACACACACACACACACACACACACACACACACACACACACACAGGTCTTCCATAACGCTTAACGCTTGAATCTCCACACACACAGGTCTTCCATAATGCTTAACGCTTGAATCTCCACACACACTCTATATTACTCACCAACCCTCTCTGGTCTTCCATAACGCTTGAATCCTACATCCATAGTCTCCTAAACAATCCTCTCCTGCTCGTGAGTTCTAAATAATCAAGCATTGTAAAACGAAAAAGAAATGGAAAAACACAAACATGGTAGGGTTGGTTTCAGTCTTTCTGAATGCAAGGAAGTGAGTAGTGAGGTGGTAAACAGCAAACAAGAGTTTTAACTGGTACCACATTCAGTGAAGGCTCGTTGTATACCAACAAGCTGACTTTGCCCTAACTTGGATCTCTACAAAAGCTACATCAAGAAAAAATAAAGTAAATGAAAAAAGGAAGAAGCAGTGCCATGTCCACTAACTCTGGACTCACACCTACCCACATTTAGCTCCAGAATATCCCTTCCACATGATAAGGGAATCTCCCTGAAGATGCCGGTTACAACTTTCCAAATCAAAAAAATAAATAAATAAACTGGTTTGTATCCAATGAGTTTTCTGTGACATTTTTCGTCTCCAGTGAAGCCAGAATTTTCTTGTCCATTTCAGACTGCTGAGGTTTGCATTACTTAAATTATAGTAAACTGTAACTTACACTTTCCTGCACTTGCAGGAACTGAACTCCTTTCTCCTTAAGTTTTCAAACCTTACTGCTCGGCCTCTTCGACCAGGGGAGCCCGGCGCTGTGCAGCTGGCGATGAATGCAACCTCTTCAAAGAGTAAATCAGTTCCACAGTATTTCCTGGTTCTAATAAATAATGTACGTCTCCCGTGTCACTTTAGTGAAAGAGGCTTCTGAACTGGATTTGAGTGAAACACCGTAAGAATGTTAACAACGAAATAACAGTAATAGACAAATAGTCCATAACGCTTGAATCCTCTCCCGCTCGTGTAACGGCCGGAAATACATGCGCGGTGAGCTCCATTCTGACTGGCTGACATCATTGTGCAGTAAAGCGCGAAACACAAACATTTAAAAAGCTACCCCCCCCTTCTAAATATGTTGTACTGAAATCAGTACAGTGCGTATGCCTCCCGACGTCCCTGCTCATGCATAGAAACACTCATACTTTCATATATGCTTGAAAACACATACACACAGACACAGGCACAACACACTGACACACACACACATACACACACACACACACACACACACACACACACACACACACACACACACACACACACTCATACACACACACATAGCTCTGCTATACTTACTTGTACAGTGACTAGTCCCTTAGGACTGAATCAGTGAATGTCTTCAAAAGATGATGATGCCTTACAGACTATACTTAGTCTGGTACTGACTCCTCCATGGAGATCTGTTCCTATATATTATCCCATAGGTCACACACCCTTCCCATCAGACACTTTTATAAGGGTGTGTAAGGATACTCCTGTCTATAAATTCTAACTGTTTCTGAATTATTTCTCCAGAGTAGTTCAGAAAGCCCTCTGTCTGACTTATCTGATTTCCAAATGCATCTCCACTAGATCCATACAAGTCTTAGTTCTCCTTCATTTGTATCTCATCAGATTTATTTTTAAATATAATGCCCCTTCAGGAATGTATTGGTCTAAACGTATCACTCCATGTGAGATACCTAAGGGATTTCTAAATAAAATGATCAGTGGGCTCAAAAATCTTGGTTATTAGGACAGACCATTATCCCACTCTCTGTATTCAGTCTCTTACAGAATTCTATGCAGAGATCGGATTTATGTTCAGCCATTGAATAGAATTTCCATTGAATGACTGAAATCAAACTCTATGCACTGAACGTGCATCCAGTGAACATTAATCAATGGGGAAAGTAACTAGTTGGCCACCACTTCCCTGTCTGCCCCCTTCCCCACTGTAGTGTGGTCCCAGAGTTTGGTATATATAGTTAGGGGGGTGGGGAGGGTGAAACCTCCCACCTAGGTGAGTTTGAAATATTGTAGTGGGGCACATGGCAAAGTGGTGGTGCTTCCTCACCTTCACAACTTTCCTGCCCCAGACATGCATATGTCCCTTCCCCAACATTCCACTGTCTCCTTAAAAAAAAAGGGCACCTATCCCAAAAAAAAAAAAATCAACTCTTGACACACTTAATTTGGTCCAACTGACCTCACAACGCAGTTATGTTTTGTCAACCCTCTCTCTGGAGATGACAGTCCAAATTCAGCTAATAAGCTGTATATGTGCTCCCTTGTTACTGTTGAAGAAATGGCTAACTATGGTTCTTACCTATACCCTTCCTGCACATTGCTGCCTTCCTCTCACTCTGTGCTTCCCCCTGCTTGTTCCCCATTCCACCACTTTCCTATCTTCCCCCGTTTCTTTTCTTTAAATAATCATTGTGCAATGGTGCAAGATGCACACCATCGCTAAGCATCGCTAAGCAACAGTAAGAAAAGTGAATGTATTTAAAAGTATCATACACACTTGTAACATTTATGCTGACACTGTATTTTGAACCCAGTACCATCTGACTTCATCAACAATGCATTAACCCATCCAGCCACAGACTCAGTTAATTAGCAAATGTATTTTAAACAATCAATACTATTTGTCACATATTCTCAATAAAGCATGGTTGCATGATGAAGCATCACTCAGCAAGGTTGATAAAATATTAATTAAATAACAGGAACATACCTGTCAACTTGGTAGAGTAATTCATCTGGACAAAGTCATACACAATGGAGGGACAAAGGGCCATCACTAAAATGGCATGTTGGAAATATTGCTCTTACAAACTTAGAAACATGATAGAATAACCGGTATTTCATTATTACTAATTGATTTACTTAAGTAGCAGGTGTATGCAGCAGCACTTTATTGCGCAATTATCTTTACAATGTGTAAAATACACCTGCTACTCAACTGACTCTGTAGCAGTATCTGTTAAGTGCATTGATTGTATTTTGTTTTGGTTCAGATTGTACTGGGTTCAAATACAGGTGTATCTATCATTTTAAACACTTGTTTGTGTACAATAAGATTATAAATTGTGATATTTATGAATATGTATCATCAGCTGTGTATGCACTCAATGCAGTAATGATGAAATGTCTGGTGCTAGATGGTACTGGTATCCAATATAATTTAATAAGCTCCTTTTTACCATTGCTGCATGATACTGCTCATCGTGCATCATCAGGCAATGATTCTTTAAAGAAAAGAAATGGGGAATAAGAAAGTGGTGAAATAGGGAGCAAGCAGGGGGAAAACAAAGTGAAAGGAAGGCAGGAAGGTCCAGGAAGGGTGTAGGTAGGGACCATAGCTATCCATTTCTTCAAAAGTAACAACTGAGCACATGTATAGGTTATTAGCTGAATTTAGACTGTCACCTCCAGAGAGAGGGGTGACGAATTGTGTTGTGATGCCATTTGGACCAAATTAAGTGTGTCAAGTGGACACGTGCAAAATGGAGAGCTATGTATGGGACACTATTTTTGGGGGGACAGGTGCCCTTTTTTATGGAAAGATTTGAATGTTGGGGAAGGGACATAGCCAAGTCTGGGGCAAGCAAGCTGGGAAAGTGACAAAGCATCTGCAGACAGACAAGACATACAAGACAAGAGACAGGGTCCATGAAGGATACAAGAAGGGGATGAACACCCCAGTTGGGGTGGAGGTGGGGGGATAGTGAACCTATGGATGTCATGTTTGGTGACAGTGAGAATCGAGTCCTCACCCAGTGGACTGTCATCACTGTCACCTCATTGCACCAATGGCTGCAGTGTCTGATGTCTGCATGTCATTGTGTTATTCAGGACGATGATGAAGAGCAGTGTCTCCACTCAGTGTAGGTGTGCACCAACTGTGTGGCACACAATCCTATGCACCAAGCCTGGCAGTTCAGCTCAGGTGACAAAATCATCCCCTCTGCCTCTGCTCCCAGAGGAAACCATAGGCCTATTCTCTGGGGCAGAACTACCTGAAGGTCCAGGTAGGGCAGGGGCAGTGGGGGGGTACCACCATGCTGCAGCCCTGAAGTGCTGGGCCTTGGTGCCAATGCAGGGAGTGTAGGCTGACTATGGGGAACCGGCCTACCCTGCTGTGCTGTAGTAATAACATAAATACAATTAAAATTTCATAACAAAATAAAATGTAACACAAAATAATGGAAGGAATAACATTAAATAAAATGTAAATATATAATAAATGAATATAAAAATAATAAATAATATAATTACAAAAACAATGAATAATATGAAATGAAAATGTATTTAACAGAATAAAAATAGAAAATTATACATAAAACATAGGCATTAAAAATTATGATGAAAAATATGATTATATACATAATATAACAATACAAAAATAATAAAAAATAAGAAATACATAAAAAACAAAGAGAATGGGTGAGTGAGAGAAAAAAATAACATTAGTAAAGGCACAGATAATACACAAAACTTTCTACAAATAAATTACTATATTCTGTTACATTTTACTTTCAACAATACCAAAGGCTAATAAATACCTTTATCACTTTGAATGCTACACTGTTGCTAATACAGACACACTATAGCTCAGATCATATCTCATCCAAAAGTCATTCAAAGGGGCATATATTACACATATGCATGTTCCATGTACAATGATTACATTTGACAGCAGGCTATATGAGTCACAGCACTTCTAATGCTATCATTTATGAATATGTAACAAAATTGTACTTTTACTGATGATAACCTAAAACAGTATCCAAAATTATAACTTCTCCTTCCTATTACTTTAACACATTCATCATCATCTTCTTTTGGCTGTTCCCGTTAGGGGTTGCCACAGCAGATCATCTGTTTCCATTTTTTTCCTGTCCTCTGCATCATGCTCTTTCACACCAACCACCTGCATGTCCTCTCTCACCACATCCATAAACCTTATCTTAGGCCTTCCTCTTTTCCTCTTATCTGGCAGCTCCATCCTTAGCATCTTTTTCCCAATATACCCAGGATCCCTCCTCAACACATGTCCAAACCAACGCAATCTCACCTCTCTTGCTTTGTCTCCAAACTGTCCAACCTGAACTGACCCCCTAATATACTGATTCCTAATCCTGTCCATCCTAGTCACACCCAGTGCAAATCTTAACATCTTTAACTCTGCCACATCCAGCTCTGACTCCTGCCTTTTTGTCAATGCCACCGTCTCCAACCCATATAACATAGCTGGTCTCACTACCCTCTTGTAGACCTTCCCTTTCACTCTTACTGGTACCCGTCTGTCACAAATCACTCCTGACACTCTTCTCCACCCATTCTACCCTGCCTGTACTCTCTTCTTCACCTCTCTTCCACACTCACCATTACTCAGAACTGTTGATCCCAAGTATTTAAACTCATCCACCTTTACCAATTCTACTCCCTGCATCCTCACCATTCCTCTACCCTCCTTCTCATTTACACACATATATTCTGTTTTAGCACTGCTGACCTTCATTCTTCTCCTCTCTAAAGCATATCTCCACCTCTCCAGGGTCTCCTCCACCTGTTCCCTACTCTCATTACATATCACAATGTCATCTGCAAAATTCATAGTCCACGGGGCCTCCTGTCTAATCTCATCTGTCAACCTGTCCATCACCACTGCAAATAAGAAAGGGCTCAGAGCTGATCCTTGATGTAATCCCACCTCCACCTTAAACGTATCTGTCACTCCCACCGCAGTCCTCACCAATGTCACACTACCCTCGTACATATCCTGCACCACTCTTACATACTGCTCTGCCACTTCCGACTTCCTCATACAATACCACAACTCCTTTCTAGGCACCCTGTCATATGCTTTCTCTAAGGCCACAAAGACACAATGCAACTCCTTCTGACCTTCTCTGTATTTCTCCAACAATACTCTCAGAGCAGATATTGCATCTGTAGTGCTCTTTCCTGGCATGAAACCATACTGCTGATCACTAATCATCACCTCCCTTTTAACCTAGCTTCCACTACTCTTTCGCATAACTTCAAGCTTTAACACACTCTATGAATCTATTAAATATTTCTGAAATAACTGTCTTCCTGAATTCCTTCACTCTTACTACTATCATACCCGCCATAATATTCCCATCACTTTTCATGACTTTATGACTCAAATAAAACAGTTCCTGTAGGCAAAACATTTTTTCTAGTCTGTATAAGTACTTTACCCATAATTTCTTAGTACTGCTCTACCTTAAAACTGTACTTTGAACTTTCTACTTGACAGAAGGGTACATTTTTCCTGCTCATTTCATCTTATACTTTAAATCTCCTGTTTCTGTTGTTATTCAATGGCACTCTAAACCTGACAAAATACTATTATGTCTATTATATAACTTTTGTACTTGTATTTTTGTCACTATGCTTGTATACACTGGAACATTTTAGTTCTTTTTCTCCTTTAACTATTAAGATTTTTACTTACATCGAGACCAACATGTCTTTGTAATATTGTTCTCATGTAACCTTTTGTCTATTTTATGTCTTTGTAATAATGTTGTCATGTAACTTTTGTCTATTTTATATGCTGGAGCTTTTCTCCCCGAGTCTCCACTGAAAATGGGCTCACACCAGTCAGACTTTTCTAGTAAACAAATGTAAAATAAAATAAATAAAATAAAAATAAAATAAAATATGGGGAGTGTGGTATTCAAACCCACAAGCAGTGTTTATTTCCTTTGGAATACAGCGCAATGTAAGCATGCTTTCCTTTTACACTTTATAGATACAGGTTCAATGTTATAACAATAACAACCTGCAGCATGTTCTTGTTGTCCCTAGTATATAGGTCATACTTTACATTGCAATATTTATGTCACCTTAAACAAGTACTCTATACTTTGGACATGTGGTTTTCTACATTGCCACCCCTGTCTACTCTGTAATACTGGACTGTTGCTCTAACATACTAATACATGCATCCTTTTGCTTTATAATGGACAAATGCATATTCAGTGTGATAAAACAGTTTACCACAATAAGATGTATTTACTCCTAATGGTTAAATATCAGTATTGTTTGGAAGCATACATACCACTGCATCTCACATCCTTCTCATTCTTTCCTCATAGGTCCGCACATTCAGTGATCATTCTGCACTAGCTGTGAGGAAAACAGAACACAACAGAATACCATTAAGAACACCAATAATGAACATATGCAGCTGCTACCGCCTACAAGCAGTGCTTGTAAGTGATACTTAATCATCTTAGTAGTGCCATGATTTCTGCCTTCCTCAATCCACTGGTTGAAGGTATCCCTCTTCCTCATCCTGAGGTGTTGGTAGTGATTCCTACACTATTTGCCAGTGCGGGTGATACTGGTAACACCGGGCAATTCCCGGGCCAAACTATTCAATGCATCTGATTTGTAATCTGATCCATGATAGTGATCCTGTAGCAGCAGGGGACCATAATCATTCACTAGGAGTCCAAAATACACTTTGGACTCCTGCACACCCCACCTTTGAGACTGAAATCTCAGAATCTCTCCCTGAACACCAGCCATGTGTAATGCAGACAAAAATCAATGTATAATGACTGTTCTCACCAATTCTAGTAACTGACTTTGCAACATTTGAAAATGATGTGTGCTGCTTAGCATTGCACAAACACATTATTGGTGTTTGTGTGATGGGAAACAATAAATAGAAGTTTCTTATTAAAGATATTATCATATCTTTACATAACTGACAGTATTACTGTGTCATCCATCAGGAAAATAATTAGGATATGAGAAATAGTAGGTCAACTGCTATAACTCAGTGTGACTATAATGTGAAGTGGGACACCATTGAAAAGAGACAGATGTCTGCTGTATTAGAACCCTGGACCTTATCCATGGTAGTCCTACACTCACAGCTGTTGCCAGTAAAAGAATTAAAGAATACATGTGTATGTTTAATTACATTGCTATGTAATGCAAAGACGCATTAGTAAAATACAAGTTGCAATCCTTGTATTAGAATTGAGGATTATGTGAACTTCAGGCAAACACTTAACATCTGCAGCCACAGGAGAGGTTACATGAAAATTTATTACATTAGTATTGATCCTGAGGTTCTCACTGTTACACATACTGCATTGGTGCTTACCAGGTTTGCACTATGCGGACTGACATTAAGAGAATACACCCCAGGTTAATTTTTAGATGTCTGGGTCCCATCTACTACCTAGGTGGTCCACTTCTACAGTTTGTGCATTGCTGCCGTGCATTCAACCAGCTGCACATAACTGACTCTGTTTATGCTACACGCAGGAACCTGCAGCAACATGCAGACAGTGGTTCCAGATATTAAGATAAAAACAAGTGATAACAGGCAGCATATAAAATCAATGTATCACACATACTACTAGACTATGTAACTACAGAGGAAATATCCATGCAATGTTCTAAAATCCACTTCACCATCTGATGCACATGCCAAACACAGGATGGATGCCTTAACCCTGTGTTTCAAACATACACCTTTGCAGCAAGCAGCAACAACCATCCAGTACCATACCTCTCAACATCTTAGAACAAGGAATCTGGACAAAGGCACAAGCATTGGGGGAACAAAGGCATAGAAATAGGGACACTTTTTAAATATTGCTCTTACATAATTAGGAAGTGGCTAGAATAACAGGTTATGCATTAGCATGATCTGTCTGAAGGATATGAAGTCTGAAACTCAAATGTGTTCAATTACTTCCTGACTTCAGTTCTTAATGATTTATCAGTGATTTTACAGAAATCCACAACCATATGATAAAAAGACCAAATATATGAGTCCAACATCTGGATATTCTGAGAGAATCTTTAAAGTTGGGAGGGATGTTCAGCACACAATCAAACTGAAAATAATGTGCAGTCATAATAAAATATTACATGTTAACTGTACTTGTAGTGAAATGTTTCACTTTTACAGTACTGCACTTACCAATTACATACCCCCATTATGATGTTTTTTTGCAAATATACAGCACTATTTTACATGTCTGTGTTTCCTGGTCATTCATCAGTTATCCAGTATTGTGGGATATTCTGTGTGTACACCATTCAATATCATTGCATTTATAATGTCCAAGGATATTAACTGGGAATAATATGATATGCGGCTATCAACTAAGGAAAGACAGGTTGGATATCACAAGCAAGCATTGACTGTTCTTTTGGGGGTGAGGGAGCAAAGATTTATGTCTGATATGGCACTAACAAAACTGTGTTGGTCTCGTTACTCTACATGTCTGGCTTCCTGCCTGTTGTATATTTAGTTATGGCTGATAACTGTTATCTCTAATGCATCCCTAATGGAGATGTATAGTGATCTCAGAGGATGGTTTTATCCTCCTAGGTGTTGAGTCAGTGTGCTATGGCTTGTCTCATAGCCAATGCAAGGACTTACTGAGCATACCTATGTCTGCCTACAACCACACCTGCTGTTTGTTCCTCATATGAGTCATTATTGACCTGCGGCTCTGGTAACCTTGGCCGTCCCATTGATGATCCTGCTGCAGCTGCCACTATGTTAATTTGGGTAGCATAGCACATACTATGAGCATTGAGGGACATGTCAGTGGGCTGTAATGGTGCCCTTTGCCAGAGATATGCAGGCACTGGCACTGTGAGTGCAATAGCTGAAGAATATGCTCTATGACATTACTGTTTGGACTATGTGTCTCATTGCAGTTTTTTTTCTGTGTGTGTGTGTGTGTGTGTGTGTGTGTGTGTGTGTGTGTGTGTGTGTGTGTGTGTGTACATCTCCATGGGTTTCATCAGCCATGAGTCCAGTGAATAGCATGCATCCACACCTAAGTGAGCCTTGGATATATTACCCATAGCACACATCTGGTGCAGTTGGGGAATGTGGCACATATGCAAATCGTGTTAACTGCAAGGATTGCCAGCACAGAAATTCCACATGATTCCCATTACATTGCACATGACTTGGCAGTTGTTTGAGTGGCAGACTTCGCAGTTAATGTAGACCCTACCCTGTTCACCAGGTGTTGTTCTTTTGTGTGCATGGCTGTGATGTATGGCACATATTACTGGAAAATAGTGCAATATATGTTACAGTTGTAACATACTTGTAATCTTCTCCTCAGAACTTATGTTAAAATATATGTGCTCTCTGCCATGTTGTAGCATAGCATGCAGTAATGTTCAGAAGATACTGGATGCTGATGCCTATGAAACACCAAGCATGTCCCCTGGTAGTCTGTTAATGGTGCCTGTGGCTTACATACAAACTGCAACACATACCTTATATTCCACTGGGATGGGTTCTCTGCATTCGGCTCTGTATGTGACTCAAGGCTACCAGAGGTCCCACAGTTCCTCTACTGTGTTGTTGGCCTGCAAAATCTTCATCCTCTCTGTCTATGGCTATTGGCAGCAGCGTCACCTTCAGTCTATAGCAGACAGAAATGTATGCAAATTGTAGCTGCTACTAACAATCTGTCAGTGCGTATGTTGCATTTGTATTTCGCTGTTTCCTTACTGCACATATAGGAAAGGGTATGGTGTCTACACTGATGCCTTATATCTTATTGAGTAACTCCATGGGATTGGTTGTTTAGCATGCAATGCAGCAGTGCATGCTGCAGTTAGCATCTCTGAAGCACAGACTAGGTCAGATGCAATCAATTATTATTGTACACCATTATAAAAAGGCAAATGTGTAGCTAGGCAAACCAATGTGGATGAGAGTTACATCAGAATTCAAACTCAGTTACGCATTTAAATTGGAACAGTATATTTTGACAGAGGAGTATTGTACTCCAGCATGTATGTATCCATTTTGTTACCTAAATAATGTATATGTTGGAATGTACTTAAGAATGATGTGAAGTAAATCAGTAAGCATTTGTTAGAAATGTACTCATGACATGGCCTTGTTTACTAGCCATTTGAGAGGTACAGAGGATGTAGAGTAGGCCGAAGGTCTAATGCTGTGTGGTAACTATACACACGTTTCATGGATAGGTCCTTTGAGAGCACTTTTGAATTTACACTGTTGTTTGGTTAGCACATTTGTCCCTTAGCCTGTTATATTTTTTTGGGGGGGGGATGAGTCCCTGCTATGGCACAAACTAGAATGGACTGTTGTATTGTGTGTGTGAGCAGAATGAGTATCTATTATGGCACAAACAAGGATCTGTTCACCATGCTATCCTCTGTGTTTTGTAGCCGCCATGTTATTTCATCAGATTCTGATGAAGTTCACGGGCTTAGTGGATGAAAGTGCTTAATTTAAAAAAATATTTTTTTACTTCGGGTGGATCTTTATTGTCCTAGTGGAGTTAGTAGCTGGATTTGAGTGTTCACAATACTTTTGAATTACTAGTTGATCCTTATATGTATTATCATTATTTTGTCTTTCAGTAAACAATATGCCCGCTCTATGTTGGCACCCATTTTCTGAGGCAGAGAATGACCTCATCACTGAAGTATTAAGGCAACATCATGCGGTCCTCATGTCCAGGGGGTGGGCCAATATGTCACAACTTGTGGCCCTGTGGGACAAATTGGTCTAAAAATGCCAATGCAACTGGGAAACAAATTAACAGCTATGAGCAGGTGCAACACAGAGCCACAGACATGATTCATGCTGCAAGGAGGCATGCTGCTGAAGTGGCACATGATCGTCAGGTTACCAGTGGTGGGCCCACAGCAGAACAACCCCTCACCACCACCGAGGAATTCCTAGCAAATATTGCCACTCAGGAAAGCTCACAGCAGTCCATCAGTATGTGCTGGATGTGGGTGCCACTCCTGCATCTCAGGAGGAACTTCCAGGTAGGCTTTGTTAGATCATCAGCAGAATACTGTTACATTCATAAGGTAATAGTGTATATAGTTTTAATGTGTGGCAGGTTGCTTTTTTGGTGTGGTTATTTAAGATAACTGTAGTTTTCAGGTCATTTAGAGGTTGTCAGACACATTCTTGTTAATATTGCAGTTAGTATAGATATACATTATTAAAACTACTGTTAAATGTGGTTCTTTTGCCATTACCGCTCCCTTTACTTTTTCACGTGCCGTCAGGAGTCCACAGATCAAGGGCTCCTGCAGCTGGTAAGCAGAATGTATTTATGTCAGTAATGTAGAAATATTCCAACATATCTGCTAAAGTGTCATCTCAGGCCTGCTGTATGGGTTGCTGTACTATCTGCATACTTGCCACCTATACAGATATTTTTGGAATGTCCAGACGTGTGACTCATACCTCTGGCCTGTATTTAGGATCATAATGATTGAGTTGCAAACTAATGAGAGGTCATTAAAGATTGCAGACATAAAATAATGACAGATCTCATATTAAATATGCATACCACTTATTAATGTCATGGTGAAGCAATACCTGCTATTCTCTCACTTTTCTAGGTTTGTAAGGACAATATGTCACAATGATACCTATTCTCGGGCCTTTATCCACCCATTATTTATGGCTTTCTCCACATTCCTTGTCCTAAGAAGTTGAGAGGTATGAATGTCTGTAATAGTGACAGAAATCTAAAACACTTAACATGTATTGCAGAACAGTAGTGCAGGTATTAATGCATTCCTGTTTCCTTCCTTTTATCGCAGGTGAATATGGACGTGGTTCTGTGTCACCTATGCCACTTGATGTCAGTGTCTCATCAGACTCTGATGATGATGGTGGCCAAAGTGAGGTACAGCCAGGGGTTGCAGAGGCTGATTCTGACACAAAGGTTGACATCCAGCACACCTCCCCCCTTATCACCAGACACAGCCAGTATGCCTATGCATGCACAGTCCACTGAGGCCATAGATATTGGACAGTTGGAGGGCAAGGACATTGACCAGGGAAATGTAGCTACTACTGGGGTTTCAGTGTCTGTTGCTACTGGCCATAGCCAAACTATTGGCGAGGTGCCACACAGGCAGATTGATAGGAGTGCTCGGAGGAGACCTGCTGACCCTCCCCAATCTGTTGCAGGTGTCTCACCACGTGTCACTCAATGTATGTTTTAGACTGTCATAGAGGCACAGGCACATTCAGAAAGTAAATTCAGGAGAATGCTCAGAGTTATAGATGCAGCACAGTCTGACATCCATGACTGCCTCCACTGTGTTGTTGATTCCCTGGATCAGTTGAATGACATGTTGGAATGGGATGTGTCTGTGAGGGAATGCAGTGTATCTGTCATGGAATGCACATTGTCTGTTATGGAACATCTGCTGGGAGAGGACGGTCAGCCTTGGGGCATAGGCCAGCAACTACATCTGCTGAGAGCCAGTGTGGCCATGCCCAATCACACTCCCTGAGTGGCATTACATCCACTGCTTCTGCAGGGAGAGTGCTGTCCACACCCAGATGTAGCAGGCCATGGGGTTGTGGTCCTGGGCTTTCCCTTGAAGGGAGAACATCCAGTAGACATCGGTCACATTCAGGTAGTAGCACGGCATCTGACCTTCGGCATGGAGGCACCAGTGCAACTTCTGACAGAGCCAGTTCTTGTGCTTGGGGAAAGAGATGATGAACTGTCAGCTCTACCATCCATGGCTCACAGCTGTCCGACATACAGGCATGTAGGGCTTGCCCTGAGCTTGGCTGTGTTCTTGCCAACACTCACACACCAATGTCACATTGAGGGCACCTACAGACACACACGCAGCATTTACATGGTTCATCTTGCCTACTTCCTTTGGTTACTCACATACACAAACACACACACCTGCCAGCCTTTTGTCTCAGCCTAGGCCTCCTGCACCCTCACACAACACCCCATGCAAGTGATGATAACTGTGCCACATCCCTGTCATCTATCTTTTGGATTCAGGGATACTAAAGCCATGCGTCTGACACACAGGGTGACTATTTATACTAATATGAGATCATTACCTCCATTTGTGCTGTTGAACTGATAATTGTACCTGACATTTACATTGTACGCAGCCATTTAGACAGTTGCTAGCATAATAATTTATCTAATTTATAGTGGATGCTTTTGTAAGGGCTCTTTAAAGATAGTTTAGTAAAAATGTATGGGTGCACATTTTAATTCAATCCATCAGTTTCAGAGCTCAGGATTGCATGTCAGAACTGAAGACAAATGTCATCAGAATGGTAATACAGTATAATGTTCCTTTTTGCATATACATCACCATAGGTTCCAAGGTTTATAGGATGCAACTAGGGAATTGACCTGATGATGTTTAGAAGCATAGCTGTTACATCACAATCTGATATTAAAATTCAAATATAATGCTTGACCAAGTTTTGCCTAGCAAAGACCACCCATGTCCAGGAGTATAGCAGCAGTGATCCAAGGCCGATAACATTTTCACAGCAAGTCATCCAGGCTGTCCTTCAACAGCGTAATTGAGGTGCTCTGCTTGACATGGATTTGAAGCCTATTGTAGAGGAGAGATGACCTTTGAGAGATGTATCTGTCTCTCCAGCATGTCCTATCTAAGTCATAGTGTACACTGAGGTCCCTGGAACAGGTAACAAGAATCCCAAATTACTTATGCATGTGCAGCATTTTCATCCCATTTTGGCCACAGATAGCCCTGTAAGGCATGCATAATCTGCCTCAAAGCTATCTATATGATATTGGACACAGTAACAGATACGTCAATCTGCCCAGAGAAGACACATGTTGGAGACCCTCTGGTGTTTTATTACTCAGACATGTCTGAGATCTGTCAGGCTGGTGCAGGTGTCTGATAAAATACATTTCAAAGGGTGGATTATAGTCATTAATATGGCCAATTAGGGATGAGTGTAGGGGATTACTAATATATATTGCTATTGATGTAATGCCATTGCTACTCAGATGAAGGAAGTAGAATGTCTACCTCCCCACAGTAGATCCAGGTTGCAGTTGACATGTGTTTCAAGGTCAGTCAATACAGAAGTGAAGAATAGTGTACTCATGGTTATTTTATAACAAGCAGGAACATTTATTATTACCACAGGGTATGCTGATGCATTTCTCTGCAGTTCATGTAACACCCATGACTTTTTCAGCAGTCATTAGTGCCATAGACACTCTGTTTTGTTCAGGACTTCTGAGACATATATGCAAAACATGAGGGGCCACAGCACTGACACTTCTGTTACCACACAGGTGATATGTCTGCTGCTTGAGGTGAAGTCTCGCACTGTGATTGAATGTTGTTCATCTGTGATCCCATTCACAAACCAACTGATAACATAGGATTTAATATTCATAGGTTCATAGGTAGGTACTAGGCTATTGGCCCAAGGGCCTAAGTAAGCCTAGCCAACAAGGTTCCCTGGATTTCGCCACCTAAGAAAGTTATTTTCCTGTGCCCCTGTCGAGCAGAGCTACAGAAGTGATCCTCAGGGTGAAGTTCCTATTTCCCATCCACTCATCAATATTTTTCTTGAAGAGCGCTAATGAGGAACTCTGCTTGACATAGATGGGTAGTTTGTTCCAGAGCATTTGAAAGTCTCTGGGACAATAATCTATCCCTCCAGTGTGTTCTGTTTATTGTGGTGACAAGGTTTAGGTCCCTAGAGTGTGTAGCTCGGAGGGATTGGAATTTCTTTAGGTTTAGCATGTCTAACAGCTCTGGGTTGGACATAGCTTTGTATGTTAGGCAGAGATCACCTCGGAGTAGGCGATATCCTACAGAGTAAAGATGGAGTTTTTTTAGATGGTCTGCGTAGAGCATCTATTTGAGACTGGTAATCCTCTTTGTGAGGTATTTCTGTGGCCTTTCCAGCTGTTGCAGATTTCTTGTGAGGTACATTCCAAAAGGGGCATTGTACTCTATAATGGGTCTAATGAGTGACATGTATAGGGGAACAATGACCTCCTTTTTCCTGGATGAGAACCCTTTCATGATGAGGTGTGCCACGTAGAAGGATTTCCTGACTACTATGGCGATGTGATTATCAAAGGAGAGACTACTATCCATCTGGGTCCCAAGGTCTCTTATCACACATTCTGCTTTAAGTAGACTGCCACCTATGTGGTAGTTCATGGGTACAGAGTTTTTACCAAAGGGGATGACAATGCACTTTTTGGCATTGAGCTTGAGGCCATGGCTCTGACACCAGGGATCTGTCTCAGTGAGGCCCTTCTGTAGAATGTCCACATCATTTGGGGACTTGACTATGGCTCCCATGCAAACTTCATTAGCCAGAGACCATCTGTGTTAGCTTGTACTTCAGAGAAGTAGATACCAAACAGGAGAGGACCCAGGACTGAACCCTCGGAAACTCCACTTGTCACTGGTTTGAAGTCAGATTTTGGAGTCTGCAACTTTTACAGTGTGGGTTCTGTCAGAGAGCCAGTTTGCAACCCATCTTGTGACATAGGGATTTATATCTAATTTAGTGAGTTTATCTATAATTCTAGAATGGGGGATGGTGTTGAAAGCCTTGGCGAGGTCAAGATAGGCTGTGTGAACCACCTTACCCTCGTCTACGGCTTTGGTGATTGCCTCAAAGAAGCTGATCAGGTTCAGGAGACATGATCTGCCTTTCACAAACCCAAACTGGGTTGGGTACAAAGTTTGGAGGTCACCAATGTATTTGTTTATAAGTTCCATGATGATACGTTCCATGGCCTTACAGACCAGGCTCATCAGGCTAATAGGGCAATAGTTTGCAGGGTCTGGTGGCTCCCTCTTTGTGGAATGGGATAACTGTTGCTGTGCACCATTCAGTGGGCACAAAGCCTGATGTGAGGCTATGAATGAACATGGTGCTTAGATGGGGAGCCAGTTCATTCTGTAACTCAGAGCAGATCTGGGTGTTGCCATTGAGATTCTTGACATAGCTATAGAATGCTTTGTGGTTGTCCTTAGAATCAGTGGCAATTTTGTTTTTGTAGCTAGCTTTGGAGAATTTTATGAGGGATCTCAGCTTCTTACTGAGGCTGACCAGGGAGTTCCTCCACTCACGGTTGGTTAGTTTCCCACTGGCAACAAATGTTGGATTGTGTTGACGGTCTTGGCCAAGTTACGATAGGATGTGTGCACATCTTTGACTTTGCATATATCCCTGGTCACACTCTTGAATACCACTAGGTTTTGCAGCCACAAGATACCCCTGAGAACACATAACTGAAACACATCTAGTATTTGGAGGTAACCTATTTCCTTGTGTTTGAGATGCATGCAAACTGTATCCATTGCCTTATGGCAGAGGTTGCATAAAGTTATGGTTCTAAAATTACACTTGCATTTTGCCAATCATCTCTTCTGTGGTTGGAAAATGGTCACTGTATTCCATTCATTGTGGACAACAGCAGTATTTAGACTGTGGCTGAATATGGTGCCTAGGGTAGTAGCGCACTGTTGAAGAACATGAAGAACACAGGCCAGAATACCATCTGATCTCATGGAGACTGTGCTTCTAGTCTTGGAGAGGGCAGTGTTAACTTTCTCATTGTAGATACCACAATTTGAAGGGATCTTACACACATGGTTTGTAGTAGGTTTGGTGGTGGCAGGGGAGACACTTTTCAGCCAAATGTGTCTGCTATCAAGTTTGGAAGTTACACTGGGTCAGTGTGCGTGTTACCATACATGACTGGATCCAAACACATCTGAGTTATATATCTCATTTTGCAGATGTACATGAAGAAAGCTTTATGGTTATCCCTGGATATGTTGTGTAAATTATTACCATAGTTGCTCTGTGAGGGTTTATCAGGGTGTCTTATTTGCATGTTTATGCTGAAGAGAGTGGCCTTCCAGTCCTGGTTTCTCTGTTGTATTTGTAAACAGTGGCTTCTTTAAGTTATTGTGTAATGTAGTAGTGACAGACATTCATCAGTATGGTTTGTATTTTCCAGAGGATCTTTGTTTGAGCCTATCAAGCAAAGGCACTGTTGTGTGTATACATTTATGTAGATGGGTAGGCAAGGCATCAAGGAGTAAGTTACTATAGGTGTCAATTTTCCTTGTGGAAACTGTGTCTTGGAAGTAGTTTAGACCATTCCTTAGGAGGGTGAATTTACCTTGGATTATGTTTCTGATACTGACTCCCCATATGGGGAGTTCAGTAGCTATATCTACTTCAAAACATACCACCTTATGGTTGGATTAACAGTGCAGGCACTACACATGTGCCATTACATTGTTCACTCATATTGTTGAGGTACAGGTCTGGAATATGAGGTAACCTTGTCGGGTAGTACACTATTTCTTCCATGGTATTTCAGTTCACAAACTCCAGGTAACATTGTGCAAGTGAGTTTGTTGTCCTATAATTATCCCGATTAATGGATGAATACTTTCACTCACCCCATGCCTGGGTTGTTTTGTTCTACTTTAATTGTTCCATGTAGTAATATATAGTCTGTGTGGCCTTTTGTGTTTATGGATGGTGACCTATTAATGGCGATACCATGAAGGGGTTTCCTATCTATAGTATGTTGGACATAGAATAACTCCATATAGTTATCTTCTCTAAACAGTCTTGAGGCTTAACAATCTTCAATGTAAATAGATACAACCCCTCCTGTTGTTCATACAACTTCCATTTGCTGTCTGGTTGTTTGGAAGGCATTGTAGCCTTACAAAGTCAAAGTACTTACTGCAGCCTTGAACCAAGTTTCTGTGACTGAACAGACATCAACATCTTCACTGTGAAAAGTGCTTACAGAGAGTGTTGTTTAAAATGTGAACTCTTAGGGTTTCGCAGCATGGCTCTTACTTTGTTGGAGTTGTGCATTTTCACATTGGTTATTCTGCTTTTGTGACTTTGCCTAATAAAGGGATTATTGATGCAGTCAAGTGGCTTAAGTCTGGAAAAGCAGCGTGCTCTATCCTCATTGTCATCCCACACTGACAGGTACTGTATAACCTTAGAATGACACCAGTAACTTAGGTAAATTCAGAGAATCTGTTGTCATTTATATAGTGGTATCATCATAGGTGAGTGTATAATGTTGCTCAAACATAGGGACATACCTGTCTTGGACCCATATTTAGACAGCTCAGTCAAGTGTGTGTTCAAATATTTCCTATAGTCATGTCTCAGGTCGTGCATACCAAGATGAAGTATGCTGGATTAAGGGTGGGACTTGTTGTTGAGAGACTTGATTGCATGTGTGCTCTGACGACTATGTCTGCTCACAGCTGATACTAAATATATCCTTGTTTAAGCTGGTGAGAGGGGCATCTGTACATCTCACTATGCAGTCAACTGTTATGAAAACCTTTGGGATACATGCCCATTGCCTTAAGCACTTCTGTGGTGAGACAGTGGTGATGATATTTCTTATGTGTATTGTCTGTTTGTAGCCTGATTGTATTTAGGTTGTGTCTGCTGTTTAGATTGGTTTGTGGGGAGTACCTCTGCACATGATGATTTGTGTTGGGTGCATATTTTGAGTAGGAGTCAAGGTGTGTGAGCAGACAACCAGTTTAGTGTTACCCTTCGAGAAGCAAGAGAGCACTGATTCCAGATTCCTACTATAGCTGGATCTCTTGAAATTTATACTTCAGTGATGTAGGAGATAGAGGCTGTTCAGTGCACATGTAGCATTATCTGCACTGAGTCACAAAACCCATGACACCTATGTTAGCAGGGGAAATGGAGGAGAAATGATTGGTGATAATGGGAGGTTTGAACCTGGTATTTGCATAGAGAATGCAAAAAGGAAGTGTATATGTGATCTGACTGCTATTTTAGGTGACTAATCTATGGGGTATACATTATGAGGTCCTTCATAAGGTGGTATCTCTGTTATTGATATGTATGTGGGTAAATTGTAGGTTGTTATGCAACATAGGTTCTGATAGCTAGATCTGCTTTGATACATAGCATCAGTCATTTTTATTTGAAAGCAAGTGGATTGACATTTCTGCATGTGTGAGCACAAAGTGTTACAGCCTGTGCACACAATCCAGAGCAGATAATATAAGGACACGCTGTTAACGCCCAAATTGAGTCCAGGTACAGTAACCTTCAAATAGATACTCTTACTCTACACTCCTACACAGATGTTGTTTCTCCAACCACATCTTCTTCATCATCTTCTTCTTCCTATTCTTTTGGATAGTACCATTAGGGCTTGCCACAAGATCATATGCTTCCATTTCTATCTGTCCTCTGCGTCTTGCTCTGTCACACCAAGCACCTGCATGTCCTCTGTCACCACATCAATAAAACTTATGTTAGATCTTCCTAGTTTCCTCTTACCTGGCACCTCCATCCTTAGCATCCTTCTCCCAATATACCCAACATCACTCCTCATCACGTGTCCAAACCAACACAATCCCACCACTCTGTCTTTGTCTCCAAACCGTGCAACATAAGCTGACACTCTAATATGTGGCTAATACTCCTGAGCATTCTCAGTATACACAATGCAAATTGTAACATCTGGAACTGTACCAACACCTGTTATGACTCCTGTGCTTTTGTCTAAGCATCATTAGCAACCCATATGACATAGCTGGTCTTGCGACCCATCTTGTAAGCCTTCCCTTTCAGTCTTATTGGTACCCGTCTGTCACAACTCACTCCTGACACTCTTCTCCACCCACTCCACCCTGTAGGCTCTCTCTTCTTCACCTGTCTTCCACACTTACTATTACTCTGAACTGTTGATCCAAAGTATTTCACATAATATGTCTTTGCTAACTGTACTCCCTGCATCCTAACCATTCCTCTATCCTCCCTCTCATTCACACACATATATTCTGCATTAGTCCTGCTGACCTTCATTCCTCACCTCTATGGATCATATCTCCACCTCCCCAGGGTCTAATAAAGCTGTTCCCTACTCTCAATACAGATCACAATATCATCCAGAAAAATCATAGTCCACGGGAACTGCTATGTGATCTAATGTGTCAACCTGTCCATCACCATTGCAAATATGATGTTTGTGCATATAATAACTGGAATGTCACTGTCTGTCTTATATAGGATGAGGTGACATCTACCTGAAAATCAGGCCAGCGTGTGAACATGGCCTGTTGTAATGTATACATATCCAATAATCTGATATAGCCGTTGACATCAGCAGTGTCTGTTGAAGAAAGAGGACAGTGTTCTTTAGGCTGCTGTAGAATGCTGTGTAGCATCCACCAACAGCTCATATACATACCCATACAGTTGACTGCAGTGAAAATAGAACCCCTAGCTGTCTAGGTTTATATACTACAGATCAGAGTACTTCTGCAGTGAAAATAGAACCCCTAGCTGTCTAGGTTTATATACTACAGATCAGAGTACTTAACTCACATGCCACATCACAAGTCTGATTTTAATTGGATTGCAGGTGATCTTATGGTAGATGACATCAGCAGGCTATGTGGAGGACAAGAGTTTGAAGGACTGCCTTGACTGGATGTTGTTTGTGCAAGCACAAAAACAGTGCAAAACCACACCATTTAAAAAGTCAGTGTGCGATATACACTTTATTATGAAGATACACACACTAAGTTGACTGCAGTGAGGATAGAACCCCTACTTAAGTCTGCATACTGCAGATCAGAGTACTTAACACACATGTCACAGCACAACTCTGATTTTAACAGGACTACAGGTGATCTTATGGTAGATGACATCAGCAGGCCAGATGGAGGACAAGAGTTTGGAAGACTGCCTTGAGTGGATGTTTGTGCAAGCACAAATACAGTGTAAAATCATGTAATTTGAGAAGCTGGTTTGGGATATATACTCTCACATTTATTTATACACACACACAGGTGACTGTAGTGAGATTGGAAACCCTATCTATCTAAGTTTAAAGACTACAAATTAGAGTATTTAATGCATGTGTCACAGCTCAAGTCTGAATTATGTAGGACTGTAGGTGAACTTATACTAGATGACATAACCAAGGCATGTGTTCAACAACAGCATGGGAGGCCTGCATAGTCACATTTCTTCGTAGTGTCATCTGAGGCTAGTAGCCTAGCAGACAAATACTGTTTAGTAGCCTAATTGTGTAACAATAATACCCTTATTGAGCCTATTTATCTGTTTGCATTTGGATGATCAAGCCTGCGAGCACCATCGACTGGCCCTGTCCATGAGTGAGAACAACAACATTATATTTTACAACTTGCACAGTGGTGGATATATTTGTGGAAAACTGAAGTTGACCCATGGTTATTGTGTTTGTTGGTGTTATTGCTGCTGGGGAAACAAAGGGATAGTTTGTCAATGTATGTACATACACTTAAATTGTGTAGTCCTAGGGGAGACATAGCGTCTAAGAATGATAGGCTTATAGTGCCTGCATATTTGAACTGTTTCTTACTGAAATTTGTGTGCCTTGTTTGCTGTTACATAAACTAGATTCAGGCCTGCTGAATCTAACTTTGTATAACGTGAGCACTAATCCAGGCCTTTTATGGAGAAGGTTCCCCATGAGTGTGCAGTTAGAATTCGTCTGATTGAAGACTATAGGAACAGGGCTCAGTTTTGAGATTTTGTTACTGGTTAATTGGGTAATTTGTTTAAAAGCCTTTTCTGATTGCTTGTAGTTATCTAAAGCTGTTTTAAGTGAAGTTTTTACTGTTTGTAGTCGTTTAAAGCTGTTTTAAGTGTATTTTTACTGTTTTTGCCTTATCTTTTAAAAAAACAATGTTTCCTTGTTTCTCATCTTTCTAAGCTAGTATAGTCCAGTTTTCAGGCTAGTGCTGAATTCAGGGCTGTGTTACAAGTTTCTGAGTTGCCCATACCTTACTTGGATAGAAGGATGTTTCTCTGTTCACCTCTGAGAGAGGGAGCTTTGAGCAGCCATCTGTCCCTGGAGGAGTGTTTCCAGCCCAGACGTTAGTAGTTTATAGGCCATTTTGGGCTAATTTCTATCTCTTTCATTTCCCTGCTGTAAAAACTGCATTTGCACAGTTTTGCACATCCGGGCAGCGCCAGTTAGCTAGAGCTAAATTATTCCCGGCTCCACCAACTCTTCTCTTCAGTTTTTCCCTTGAAAGTAGTCTAGCTCTCAACCTAAGCACTTAAAAAGCATCCTACAGTCCAGCACTTGCTCAGACCTAATAGCAAGCACTAATATACCCTGACACTTGATTGCCCAGCAGGGCAAGGATCATTATTCACCCCTCACCAACCAAGCTACTAAGCAGCTCACCCTACTATTCAGGCATGACCAAAGGACAATTTCAGGTATACTCTTCAGTCCAGCTGATGAACCTGGGTATCCTAAGGCAATGTTACAACTGCCTCATGTACACAAACAACCCTCTCTTCCTATCACAACACATTAACATATGCAAGAGATGCAATTATATAGCTAAATTGGAAGCTAAGCTCTCTCCACCCAAGACTGGAACATGAGGAGAAGGTTAACACTTGCACCACACCTCCAGCCTCACATAGACATACTAAACCAGCACTGGCAAAAAATACACATAAATACACAAAATCATAATCGGAGGCTCTAAATAAAAACCTGAAAAAGCATCAGAGACCTCCAAAGCAGAAACCCAAAAAAACCTGCACCTCCCGTAACAAACCAGACAACACATAAAACACAAAATCAGTGTGCCGCACAATCACAGCCCTTAAGGCGAAATAACATACCTAACACACTAGTAATAGGCGACTCTATAGTCAGGCACACTGATGTCCCACTCACTAGACTGGACAAGGAGAAGCTTACTGTTAGCTGCCTGTCGGGAGCCAGAATCCGCCACATAACACTAGCACTCAGGTCACTCCAGAACAAGTACAAATATGACTCTGTCATTGTTCATGTTGGTGTGAATGACCTGAGACATACCTCCCTGGACTACATGAAAAGAGACATGGAAGAGCTCTATGATCATGTAGCCCAGGTGGGTATGACCCTGACCCTGAGTAGCACCCTGCTATCGCCAATAATGATACCGCAGTATAAAGAAAAATGATCAATTTCAACAATTGGCTAAGCTTCTGGTGTCATTCAAAGGGGATCCAGTGCCTGTCAGCCTGGGACGACATGCTCAACAAGCCTCATTGCTTCGCAAGAGACGGCTTGCACCTGTCACCCCTAGGCTTTCGAATACTGGCCAAGACTCTTGCTGCCCCCATAGTGCCTTTTTGAGGCAAGGCTCAAAAGTCAAACCCACCTCCGTAAACAGCACAAATAAAAAAATGAGGGTTATGCTACTCAACGCCAGGAGTTTAAATCTCAAAATGCATGCGCTCGAAGCACTCCTCAGTATGGAGAACGTCAACATCTGTGCAGTAATTGAAACCTGGTTCAAGGATCCACAGAGCACCCCAGCACTACTGGGCTACAACTCATACCAGACATTTTGGCCACAGAACATGGACCGAAACACAAAAGGAGGGGGTGTATCCATATTCATCAAGGATACCTACACCTCCAGGTTAGTGGCACAGCATGATACCTCTGAGATCAACCATGTGCAACTAACATCGGGCAAATCTGCAATGCAAATTGTGGCCTGCTACAGATCACTCTCCATGACCCAGGACCTCCACTCTGCCTTTCTGGAGACACTGGAAAACATGAAGGTCCTACTGAACACCCTGATATTGGACTATTTCAATTACCCTACCATTAACTGGGAAAACTACTCAAGTACAAACTCCCAGGTCCAGCGCTTCCTGGAATTTATCAACTCAAATGCCCTGGATCAGCTGTTAGACTCCCCTACCAGAGGTGAAAACATACTGGACCTGGTCATCACCAACATGGGCGACAGGTGTTCCGCACCAGAGGTCAACCCGTCACTGATTAGATCAGACCATAACCTAATCACTCTGGATAACCACACCACACCACCACACCCAACCAAGGAAACCACAGTGAAAAACTTTTCTATAGCAAACTTCACCTTACTTAAGACAGAGGTGGTAAGTTTCACAGCCCCCATAATAAAGGATAACAGTGTCCAAGATGCAGGAACCTTTACAAATGCACTCTATGAGCAACTACAAGGATGCATGAATCGTGCCATCCCTAGGAAAACCAAGACTCACTACCCTAAGAGAAGGAAACTAGTCTGGTGGACCCCAGCCATAAACAGGCTATACAATAGAAGGAGGAAAAACTAGTTCATAAAAAAGCAAATCCCAAGAAGGAAAGACATCCCGGATCAGTATCAGTAAGAAACTAAGGTCCCTCATAAAATCATCCAAGGCTAACTTCGAAAGAAAAATAGCCAAGGATTCAGAAGATAACCACAAAACCTTCTTTAGATATGTCAAGAATCTAAGTGGCAACTTGCAGATATGCTCTGAGCTAGTGCAAAATAGCACAAAATATACTGAACCTACTGATATTGCCAACATCCTGGCAGACAGATTCAGTGCAAACTTCACCCCCCCTCACCCCCAAAGGGGCCCACAACAATACCAGAAAAGTGTAGTGTCCCAGAAATCACAGACGCACAGGTGAAAACAGTCCTTTCAAAAGCCAAAAGCCCAGAGCCAATGGGGCCATATGGTGTCCCAGGCTGCATCTTGCACGAACTACAGAACAAACTAACCCCCCACCTAAACACACTGTTCAACCTCAGCCTCTCCACAGGCTACATGCCCATAGAATGGCGCACAGCAACGGTTATTCCACTCCACAAAGGAGGGGCCACAACTGACCCTGATAACTGGTCTGCAAGGCTATGGAGCACATTATCATGGAACTCATTAAAAAAGACACTGGGAACCTCCAAACACTTGACCCGACCCAATTCAACTTTGTTAAGGGCAGATCATGCCTACTAAACCTGGGTGACTTCTTTGAGACAGTCACCAAGGCCATAGATGAGGGGAAGGTGGTTCACACAGCCTACCTTGACCTTGCCAAGGTTTTTGACACCATTCCTCACTCAGGAATTATAGAAAAACTCACCAGCCTGAACATAAACCCCTACGTCAAGAGATGGGTTGCCAACTGGCTTACAGACAGAACTCACACGGTAAGAATAGCGGGCTCCAGGTCCGACTCTAAACCAGTCACAAGTGGGTGTCCCACAAAACTCTGTCCTGGGACCCCTACTGTTCGGCATATACTTCTCAGAAGTACAGGCAAACACAGGAAGACTATGGCTAACCAAGTTTGCAGATGACTGCAAACTGGGAGCCATAACTGACTCTCCGGCTGACATGGACATTCTCCGATAGGGCCTTACTGAGACGGACACCTGGTGTCAAAGTGATGGTCTCAAGGTAAATGCCAAAAAATGCATAGTCATCCCATTTGGGAAAAACAAAACACCCATAAATTACCACATAGGTGGCAGCCCCCTTAATACAGAAGAGGTAATAAGAGATCTGGGGATCCAGGTAGATAGTAATTTCTCCTTTGACAATCATATTGCCAAAGTAGTTAGGAAATCCTTCTATGTAGCCCATCTAATTACTAAAGGGTTTGCATCTAGAAATAAAGAGGTTTTAGTGCCCCTCTACTCGTCACTCATCAGACCCATCATAGAGTACAATGCCCCATTTGGGATGCACCTCACAAGACACTTCCAACAGCTGGAAAGACCACAAAGGTACCTCACCAAGAGGATTACTGGCCTCAAACATATGTCCTATGCAGCCTGACTGGAAAAACTCTGTCTGTACTCAGTGGCATATTGCTTACTCAGAGGTGATCTCTGCCTGACTTAAAAAGCCATGTCCTACTCAGAATTGATGAACATGCTCCACCTAAAGAAATCCAAGTCACTGCGAGCCAATCACTCTAGTGAGCTAAACCTCGCCACAGCAATAAATAGAACATGCTGGAGGGATAGATTCCTGTCACAGAGACTCCCCATGCTTTGGAAAAAAATTCCTAACTACATTAGACAGAGCCCCTCACTAACACTCTTCAAGAGAAACCTTGACGAGTGAATGGGTAACAGAAAATACACCCCTGGGATCACTTCATTGGCTCTTCTTGACAGAGGCTCAGTTAATTAATTAATGGGTCAGCGAAAGCTGACACACTCTGGCTAGGCTTATAAATGCCCTCGGGCAGATAGCCTAGTACCTACCCATGAACCTATGAACCTATGAACCATACCTCTCAACTGTCCAGATTTTCCCATAATGTCCAGATGTTTGACACATATTTTTAGTCTGTTTCATACACTATTGTGGGTTTCTGGAAAATCAATGGCAAATTAGTGAGAAATGACATCAGAAAATATCGGCAGAGATCTGAATTTTACACATCACATCCTTCAGAAAATTCATGCTAATGCAACACCTGTTAATCTGTCACCTTCCTATATTTGTTAGTGAAATATTTAAAAAGTTTGCCTATTTTGGGGCCTTTGTCCCTCCATTATTTGTGGCTTTGTCCTGATTTCCTGCTCTAACAGCTTGAGAGGTATGTACAGCACTATGGACATATAGATAGAGAGAGAGAGAGAGAGAGAGAGAGAAAGAGAGAGACAGAAAGAGAGAGATATAGTGTGAGAAGTATCACATTTGCACTATGGTTATCTAAGTGTACACGCTTGCACCTTTGCCTTTTTCTTACTGTTTGGATAGGTAAGCAGTGTGCAAACATGAAGCACATTACTCACATCTGAGTTTTACTATTATGTAATATATACCTGTTACTACAGCCCACTCCTATCTCTACTTCAGACCAGGATTTCTAGATTACAAATGGCAATAACTGAATGCATCTGGTGTCTGTGGTTGGTTGTCAGACATAAATTCTATTTCCCCTTTCACTGTTTCTGCACGGCTGTACTCTGTGCAAACTGGCTAAGCCTTATGAAAAATGTTTTAAACATGTGGTTCATCCCACAAATGTGCAATTAAACAAGACAAAGTTTATAACAGTATGATAACATCCAAAACCTCCACTTATATCAGGATTTGAAACCTCAACAGCATTATAGTTTCATCAGACAGGATGGCTGCCTTAGTCCTTTTGGCCATAGAAGCAGCTTGCCAGAACAGGGGTCATTCATCACACAACCACCTGCATAACAATGTACACTGCTATACATGAGTTACCTAAAACATAAAATGTATGAAAAAACTATAAAAACTGTATTCTCTTGGAAATGTGGGGAAAAATAACTGTGAGAAACACCCATTGCTGTGGATTCGGGGAGGGTAGCTTAATACTGTTATGGCAGTTACAAGGGGACACCTTTGTTTTGGGGGGTGGGAAAACAAACCATATCTACTGTTAGCATACAGACAAGTCTGAAGTCAGACACTGCAATGTGTAGCCTCACTTTCTAACTGCTGTCTTGAATGATGTACCAGTAATCTGCTGCAGAAGGACTGTATGACAGTTTTGTGCATGCAGCCTACTAATTATAAATGGGCACATACTAGTAACATAGTGTAAGTAGTCACACATTACTTTAATGTCTTCACAAATATATCACAATTTACATGCATACTGTACTAAGTTCATAGATACAAAGGATATATCTAATACTCTACAATACTACAGTATATGTTAATGACCTACCTTGAAAATGCAGTGGTTGACACAACTGAAGTGCAGGGCTGACTCTGTCTGATGCAAGCAGTACACAGCCAATACATGGATAGGTACAGGTCGTGTGACTTGCCTGGTATCATTTATAATGTATGCATGTAAGTAGGAGAAAGGTATTGGTCACTAGGTCCCTAAAAGTTCAGTGAATGTGCTATGCATTTTCTCTTAGCCAAAGCAAAGGCATAATGAGGATGCCTGTGTCTGCCTACAGGGACAGCAGTTGGTGGCTCCTCGTCTGAGTCCTCCTGTGGCTGTGACTGTGGTGACCTAGGCATTGGTGGGGTGATGTATGTCCCTTCCCCTTGGTGATCCTGCTGCAGCTGTTTCCACAGGATCAGATTGTGAAGCATAGCACATACTGTGAATATTTGTGTACATGTGCATGGAGTATATTGCAAGACCCCACCAGATATATCTAGCCACCGGAACCATGACTTCAGAAGCCCAAACACACACCTTATGATGTTCCTAATTTGTGCACGTGCCTCATTATGGCATTCTTTTGTGGGTGTGTGTGCATTTTTGAAGGGTGTCATCATCCACGGTTCAAGGACATATCCAGCTCCCCCTAGTAAATGGCCCTATGGGATGTCCCCCCAGCAAACATCTGGTACACCTGTGATGTGTGCCAGGTATGGGAGTCATGATAACTGATGTACAGTATGCTGGCCCTTTCCTCAGGGGAAGAGGAATTGATATGTGCTCACTGGCATGCAAGAGCATAGCATCCAGGAACTGGTGGATCCTGGATGCTGATGCCTGTGACACCCCTATTGTGACCCCAGTTGGTCTTTAAAAAGGACCTGTAGCTAATATCCTAAGGGCTACACATTCCTTAGTTTCCACTGGGATGGATTCCCCTTGGTTAGCTCTGTCTCTGAGTACAGGGTGGCAGAGCTCCCAGAGTTCTTGTAATATGTCCCTGCCCACCCTGTATCACTTTACAATCTCTAGCTCATGTAGCACCTGGAAGATTACCTTGTGCCTGGACACTCTTCTCTTTCTATGTCTAACCCTATTGTCAGCAGCAGCAGCAGCACTGACTTCAGAATCTAGCACATACAGATGTAGAATACATGCAGCAGCCCATAGCATTATCTCAGTTAAAATTTCCAAATCTTTACTCCAATAGTCTTGAAGTATCAAGGGAAAATCAGAATTTAGGCTGTATGCATACTTTATACATTTCTTGAGTAGGTCCCACCATGTAAGATTGGCTAATTAAGATGGACTTCACCTGCTTAGATTATAATTAATATGATTTAAAGGTTCTGCTTCAGTTCGCAGTAGTGCATTGTGTGCACCAGCGTGCAACAGACCCCAGCTGTGCATAATTAAGGTAAACCATGTAAAAAATTGTATTATATTTTCATTGCTGTTGTTATGAAAAGTACATAAAATTATAACTACTGCAAGTTATTCTTCATCTGTATAAACTGCAGTGTCAGAACAGTATGAGAAAAGTTGCCCTACTCTGTACTTGAACCGAGGACCATCTGCCCTCCAATCCATTACCTAACACTTGCCACCACAGGAGTAGTAATGCAAAATCCCATAACTGGAGGTTATTAGCAGAGCTCAGCCCTGCTTACTGGGTTGCACGATGCCCAACAGTGCTCAGAAATAATAATTGAATGTATCCTGTCTCTACTTTTGGATGTCTAGCTCTTGTCTGATATGTGGGTGGCCTGGTCATGCAAACAAAGTATGCATCGCCAAACACATTTGCGGCAAGTGGCACACTGTGCAAACATGCACAATACAACTGGCAAAAAATAAAAAGGTGACCTGACACACCCCCTTGGTGTTATCGACATCCGTTGGAAACATAAACACTGTGTAAGGGCTTACACAAAGTAAATATCCCTACACAGTTCCTGCTTTTTGTGATTCACCAAATCCATTGATTTTTGCACTCATTTGCATAATAACTATGCTAACAGCCTGGAATCTACACGGTTAGTAGCTGTGTAAGATGAGCAACAGCACAGGAGAGCAGGAGCATGAATTTGAAGACATAAGGCAGGGTATTACTTTACCTATTTTGAGACTACATTTTACTCATCTTTTACATGATGTTTTTAATATTCATATTTAAAACCTTTTTGTGGCAAGTGGCACAATGTGCAAACATGAGGCAAAAAGTAATTTAAAGTTGTACTAATCTGACACACACACCCTGATGCTTTCAAACATCCACAGTGTATATATCACCCATTATAGGTATGTTGTTACCTTTTCATGAGCATTTTGTCCATATTTCTGGTCTTTTACAAACCCTTGCTTCCATGTAGACTCTGAGTACACTACCAACATGGACACAGAGTCTACACAGTTGTGTTTAAGATTGTTGAACTGCTCCACCATGCTCTTTTACTTCATTAGCATACATTTCAGCCACTTATGCTGAAATTTGCATTCCACAAAAGTTTCCAATATTTTGCTCAGCTACACAGATTTTGCTAAATCTAAAACTTGCTGTGCCCATGTTTGCATCGTGCTGCGACACGCACATAGAAAAAATGACCATGTAAGCTTTATTAAATTTGCTTGGTTTAAAAGACAGAATTCTGTTTTTATTTAAAGCACTAATATCCAGGGAGTGCTGGATGAGAATTGGTACTGTTTCCCTCATTGTTTAGATTGTTGTTTGTTTAGTAGGAAACACATCTAACTTAAGGATAAAGCTAAACAAGGACTACTGGACTTTACTGTTTATCTTGTATTATGGACTAGAGAATCTAATCAAACCTGAAAACAAAGAAGCAATGTTACAGGCTAAACCAGGACTATTGTACAAGCCTCTTTATCTCGGATTGTGTATTAGAGAAATTCTAATCAAAACTGGAAGCAAATAGCATTGTTGCAGGCAGTGTAGAGGAAAGAAAATGACACCTTCTTTCCTGGAGTCTGTGAGGACAAACTTTGACATTCTGCCTGTTTCACCTGTAGCTACTAAATGTTTTAAAAACTTAGTTGAAGTTGTAGTTGGGGTGCAGTATTCTCTAAAAGGTGGCAGGAATAAGACTATTTACTGCAGTTAATATTTTTCTTTTACCAACAATGTGAATAAAATATTTTCTTTATTCTCCTGTAACACCAAAAAACTTGTCTGTAAAGCTAATTCTACTTGTCTACTGTTCTGTCTGAATTTCTATTAAATAATGTGTTTTCTTTATTCATTTTCTGAAGACTGAGTGTGGTACTTTATGTATTCGTTTATAAGAGCAACCACATAGTTCCAATATGACTCTTGGCATCTGCCTTTTTGAAGAGAGATTGTTTGTCTATTAACTACTATAACTGACTATATTTGTTGTCTCTGTGATGCCCATGCACTGACCCAGTAATCAAGGAGCCTCAATCCTTGCCACTAGCACCAGTGAGGGGCATCCACATTGGGAGGGATAACAAGTACACACACAGTAAAGTACAATTTCCCTTAAGAACACACAGAGATCACAGTCAGTCTGGGGCTGGTTTCTCCCTTTCTCTCCAGATCCCCAATAAGACTCCACAGTGGCACAGCTATAGGGTACAGATCTCAGCCAAGTAGTCAAGCCAAAACCTCCAGTGCCCTCTTTGTCCAAACAGTGCTTCGTGTCCCTGCCCAAGTAGCTGACACACACACACACACACACACACACACACACACACACACACACACACACACACACACACACACACTTTGAGATTTGGTTTATATATAAACACACAGATACTCCTGGGGAAGGCTGCCACAGGTTCTCCAGCTATGCCTGCTCCTGCCAGGCTATAAGGTACTAATCACTGCCACCAACTACTCTTATCAGCTACCAATAAGGCCCTTACCAAAGGGTGTCCAATTATACTGTGCAATATTATTATCGAAAGAGTAAGCGGACGAACAGCAAGGCTTATTGGAGTGGCCTTGTACATGATCACTATATACATGCAATGTACTCTAAAGCTTAAATTATCTCTACACAAAATAGCCACAGTTGAAAGGTTTAAAAAATATTTAACAATACATAATAAAAAAACAAGACAAATCTCCTCGATTCAAAATAGCGCTAGTCAAGAGTTCAGAAATCACAGAAAAATGCTTAAAATAATACTGTAGAATAGTCTGAAATAAATATAGAAAACAGCTAGACTAAATCTGACTAAATTCCTATCTAACTTTAAGAGCCTTCACAGTTCTAAATAAACTTAAATATAGAGTAAAGGTAGACTACTGGTGAGTGATGTTCTTCAGACAAAATCCAAAATGCTCTGATTCTCTTTCTCTGAGAAAGTCTTAAAAATAATGCATCACTGCTGACTCATTTTAGATTACATCATTCTTCTCTGGTTCCCAGGCTAACAGAAGCTCAGAGGTTTAACATTTCTTTGATCTTGCACCTTGTCAGGAAACCACAGCAATAAAAGACATTATATATGTAAAATCTAACAATTAACTCTGGTCTCAAAACAATAGAAGGCATTACTCAGTCCAGACATTATGTCTGCGAGCTTTGAGATCAAACAGTCATACAATGCTTGACTTATCAGCTTTCTTCCAGCAGAGTACACTATGGTTACATTTTTTGAAGTTCAACATTTAACATGGTTTTCTTACATTTAAGAGGGCAAGCCTGTGGATTATATTCATATTTACAATGACATAGAATTATCTACAAACTTCTATCTAGCTAGGCTAGCAGCCTTCAGATATCTTCACATATCACCCCCCCCCCCCCAGAGAACTCAAGCTAGTTTTTCAAGTGACCCTTGAAAAACGTTGCTTGAGAGGGTTAGGTCTATATGAGTATACCTTACTCCATTGCCTGTCTTGAGAGATATGCAATGGCATTGCTAACCCCACTGTCGTGCTGCACTGACATATATGCTTGCAACCCTAGGCTCCATCTTAGCAACTTGGTATTTTGCTGGCTGGCTTGGTGTAACCATGTTGGGGGATTGTGATGTGTAACTACAGTAGATTTGCTTCCATACAGATAAGGCTAAAGTTTCTGCAGTGCCCACACTATGGCTACACATTCCTTTTCTACAGCTGCACAGCATTCCTCCATGGGTTGAAGCCTTTGACTGAGATAAACCACTGGGTGCTCTTCTCCCTCTGAAAAAATCTGGCTAAGTACAGTCCCCACCCCATGGTTCAAAACATCTACCTGCACAACAAATTAGTTGCTGTAATCTGGACTGACTAACACGGGGGGGGGGGTCCTCCCAATGCTTCTTTAAGCTTCTGGAATGCCTGCTCACATGCTGGGGTCCACACTACCTTATCTGGCCTGTTTTTCTTTGTCAGGTCTTTGAGGGGAGCAGCTATGTTACTATAACTGGGGACAAACTTTCTGTAGTACCATGCTGTCCCTAAGAATGCCCTCACCTGCTTTTTGGTAACAGTTGCAGGTCATGCCTGAATGGCTTCCACCTTGGCAGGTTCTGGCCTGATCTTACCACTCCCTACTCTATGTCATAGGTAGAGGACCTCTGCCATACTCACCTGACATTTGCTCAGATTAATGGTCAACCCTGCCTTCTGTAGTCTTCCCAGCACCTCCCCTGACATGCTGAAGGTGCTGTGGCTATAGATGGCGATATCATCTAGGTAAGCAAGGGCAAACACTCCTGCTCCTGCTAGGATATGATCTACAAGCCTCTGGAAAGTCACTGGGCCTTTTTACATCCCAAAGGGCATCTTTGTGAACTCATACAAGCCAAAAGCAGTCACAAAGGCTGACCTATCTCTAGCACTGGGAGTCAAGGGCACCTGCCAGTAACCCTTGGTAGGATCAGTGGTGGTAAGATACTTAGCCCCACCCAGCTGCTCTATGGGTTCTTCTGTCCTAGGCATAGGGTAAGCATCTGATTCTGTGTGACTATTTAATTTCCTGTAGAACACAGAACCTGATGCTGCCATCCTTCTTTGGCATCAGCACCACTGCGGAGGCCCAGGGACTGTTGGACTTTTGAATTACCAATAGTTCCAACATTTCCTGTATCTCCTTCCTCAGAGTCTGTTTGACTTTCTCAGGCACCCTATAAGGGGTCTGCCTAATAGGCCTTTGGGGCCCTGTATCCACCTGGTGCTGCACCAGGTGGGTGCCCTCTGAACATGTCCCCAATCTCCTGTCACACTGCTCAGATTTCTCGTACCTGGGTAGGAGATAGCTGCTGGGACATTGCTACCCCTTCCAATGAGGTGTCAGTCTGAGCCTCACTAAGGAGATCATTCACCAGATCTCCCGCAGACTCCTCCTGCAATCCACTGCAAATACTCAGCACAAAGGCCTCTCTATCATGGTAAGGTTTCATCATATTAACATAGTAGAATTTGTGCTCCTGCCTAGTAGTTCTACCATGTAGTTAACATCACTTACCTTACTTACCACCTTGTAGGGTCCCTACCAAGCTTCTTGCAGCTTGTTGTGTCTGACAGAAATGAGAGCTATTACCTGCTTCCCTAAAGCATACTCTCTAGATCGAGCATTCCTGTCATACCACACCCTTTTCTGTTGTTGGGCTTCTGCCAGGTTCTCCTGGGCCAAGCCCATGAGTTCCCTGAGCCTTGTCCTGAGGTTTAGAACATATGCCACAACAGACTCCATGTGAGATTCACACTCACCTTCCCACTCATCACAAATTAAAACTAGAGGACTCCTGACCCTATGCCCATACAACAACTCAAAGGGTGAAAAACCTGTGGATTCCTGGGGAACCTGTCTGTAAGTAAACAACAGATGGGGCAAATATTTGTCCTGCTCCCTCTTAAACTAGTCTGCAAATGCCCATAGCATGGACTTGAGTATAGAGTTTAACCTCTCAACAAGACCTTTAGTCTGGGCATGGTAGGGGGTGGTCTTTAGGTGCATCACCTCACAGTACTTCCACGGACGAGCCAGCAGGTCTGACATGAAATTGGCACCTCTGTCAGTTAGTATTTCTTTTGGTAAACCTATCCTATTGAAAATCTCTAACAAAGCATTTGCCACCTTTTCTGCCTCAATGGAGGACAAAGCCACTGCCTCAGGGTATCTTGTAGCATAATCCACTACCACTAGGATATACTTTTTCCCTTTGGAAATTGGGGTGCTCAGAGGCCCTACAATACCCATAGCTACCCATTGAAATGGCTCCTCAATCACAGGCAAAGGCATCAAAGGAGCTCACAGCTTGTCTCCTGCCTTGCCTACCTTTTGGCTCTGCCCACAGGTCCTGCCGCACCCTGTTACATCTCTGGAAATCCCAGGCCAATAGAAGCTCTGCATGATATGTCTCTTTGTACATTTTATGCCCATATGACCTGCAAAGGGAATATCATGGGCTATGGCTAGAAACACCAGATGGTAGGCACTACCAACTGCTGTGCTCTCTTACCTTCTAGCCCTCCTTTAGGGGTCCACTCTCTATATAGTAACCCTTTGTCCCAGTATACAGATTCTCCCTTCCCTTGAGAATCAGATGCCTCATTAGCTACCTGCCTCAGGCCTTGTAATGTAGAGTCTGAGAGCTGTGCCTGTCTCAACTTTCTCTTTGTAACCCCTCCCAGCTCCCCTTCCACAGGAAGTCTGGTATCCTGTGAAACTGGTGCCTCACTGTCAACCTGGGTACTACTACTCACTTCTACCTTTGCAGTCACTCTGTCCAAGGGAACATCAGTACCCACAAGCAGCTGTGGCTCACCTCCAGTCTCACTGCTACATAGTATCTCCCTCCCTGAAGTAACCACCTCGTCAGTCCTAGCTGCAAGTATGCAGTCTGTCTGAGTCACCCCCAGGCTACCAGACCCACATGCTTGTCTCCTAGCCAGACTGCATGTAACTGCATAAACACATGGTACTGCCTCATTAAAATCTTTCCCTATTATGACATCTGCAGGATGGTAGTTTGGTACCTCTGTTGTCTTGAGACAACATACTATTGGCATTTTGTCTTTCCCACTTACTGGCTACCTCAACTTTTGTTCCCCTCCTTGCCTCTGTGGACATCTATATGCCACATGGCCCCACTGGTTGCATTCAAAACATTTAACTCTAGGTCCTGGACATGTACTTAGACTAGTGGCTTCCCCAGCTACTGGCAGATTCCATTAGGGCAGATTGGGCTGCCCACTGTGGGTTCTTTTAGAGCCATGAGCAGTACTGGGGGTCCCTTTCCTGTGCAGGGATGTCCTGCTTGCTAGGTATAAGTCTCCTTTCTTCCTGAACTTATCTGAAGTAGCACATTGTCTATCAGCTAACCAGATCCTCATGTCCTCAGGCAAAGTGCTAAGGGCTTGTTCCCTCACCAAAAGGCCTGCCAGCCCTTCAAATGTGGTGACCTGAAATCCACTCACCCACCTATGAAAATAAGTGCTCAGTTCAGCAATGTATTCAAACACACTTTCATCTGCCTTGTGTCTATGCTCATGAAACTTTTTCCTATAAGTTTCAGGTGTTAGCTTAAAATAATTCTAGCAAGCAATTCTTAACAGCAGTATAATTTAAGAAATAATTGTCTGACAGTTTGGAAAATACATTTACAGCTTTGCCATGGAGTAAGGGGGTCAGGAACCATACCCAGAGCCTTTGGTCATCATCATACTGTTTACATACCCTCTCAAACATATGAATGAAACTATCAAATGTATCCCCCCTCTGTAAACTGTGGAAGAAATTTACTGACCTTTTCTGCTTTTGGGGTCCAGTTACTCCCTTCTCCATTACCTCCATGACTCTGGTGAAGAGTCAGCATCTCTTTTTCATGCTGCCTCTGCCTCTCCTTGTCCTCAGCTTCTAGGTGTAGCAGTTTCTCATTCTCCTCAACCTGTAGATGTCTCAGTCTTTCTGCTGCTTCTGTTTCCAAATGCCTGGCCTCCAACTCAATTCTCTTTAGCTCCAGATGGATTTTTAAGTCCTCTGCAGAAAGGTTAAGAACTGTCCATTCTTTGAGTGTTGTACATCTCCATGGCCAGTCTGATCATCCTCCTGAATGCTGTTTCTGATGCAACTGTGACCAAAGCTGCAATCATGTCTGCCTTAATCAGGTTTCCATGCACCAGTCCCTTAGCCTGGCACATCTCTGCCAAAAGGCGCCTTGTCGGCTTGCCATAGTCCTCTGCTGAAATGCTTGCCTGCTCTCCCTAAATAACTAAGCTAATGAGAAATAAAACAGTTGTGATCTGAACTCTGAATATTCACTGCATGACTGATTTAGAGTACAAAAACACCTTCAGTGATCACTGTACATAAGCTACAGGAATTCACTATCCACACCACTACAAGCCAATTGCCAACAAATTAATATGTGGTGTGGATATCCCACCACTGCCAACCAATTAATATGTGACACCAATGCACTGACCCAGTAATCAAGGAGCCTCAATCCTCACCACTAGCACCAGTGAGGGGCATCCACATTGGAAGAGATAACGAGTATCAAACACCAAATAATCCAATGCCAAAGAAACCAAACGTTTATTTGCAAAGCTTTCCTGTTACAAACACCCTTCTTCAGTGCTACTATTATAACAATGAATAATACAACATTTCATAGGTTCATAGGTAGGTACTAGGCTATCGGCCCTGGGGCCTATATAAGCCTAGCCAAAAAGGTTCCCTGGCTTTTGCCACCCAAGAAAAATATTTTCCTGTGCCCCTGTCAAGCAGTGCTGCAGAAGTAATCCCGGGGTGAATTTTCTATTTCCCATCCAGTCGTCAACATTTTTCTTAAAGAGGGCCAATGAGGAGCTTTGCTTGATATGAATGGGTAGTTTGTTCCAGAGTATGGGAAGTCTCTGGGACATGAATCTATCCCTCCAGCCTGCTGTTTATTGTGGTGACAAGGTTTAGGTCCCTGGAGCATGTGGTTCAAAGAGATTGGGATTTCTTTAAGTGTAGCCTGTCCAACACCTCTTGGTTTGACATAGCTTTGTATGTTAGGAAGAGATCACCTTTGAGTAGGCGATATGCGATGGAGTAGAGCTGGAGTTTTTTGAAAGTCTGCGTATGGCATCTGTTTGAGGCCAGTAATCCTCTTAGTGAGGTATTTCTGTAGCCTTTCCAATTGTTGTAGGTGTCTTGTGAGATACATGCCAAATGGGAGATTGTGCTCTATAATGGGTCTGATGAGGGATGAGTAGAGAGGAACAATGACCTCCTTTTTTCTAGAGGAGAACCCTTTTGTGATGAAGTGTGCCTGACTACTGTGGCTATCAAAGGAGATACTACTATCCACCTGTGTCCCGAGGTCTCTTATCACACTTTCAGGTGTTTAGTGAGCTACCACCTATATGGTAGTTCATGGGTACTGACTTTTTCCCAAAGGGGATGACAATGCACTTCTTGGCATTGAGCTTGAGGCCATGACTTTGACACCAAGCATCTGTCTCTGTGAGACCCTTTTGTAGAATGTCTATATCATTATAGGTTCATAGGTTCATAGGTTTATACTAGGCTATCTGCCCTAAGGCATTTATAAACCTAGCCCAAATTTTGTCCCTTATATGAAAAATACTGTGCCCATTAGTTTGTTGTGCCTCTGTCTAGCAGTGACACAGAGATGATTCCCAGGGTAAACCTACGATCTCCCATCCACAGGTCTAGATTTCTCTTGAACAGAGTCAGCGAGGTGCTCTGCCTCACATGGACCGGGATTTTATTCCACAGCATAGGGAGTCTCTGAGTGATAAATCTATCCCTCAGCACGCTATTTATATCCGTGCTAAGTTTAAGTCACTTGCTCTAGTGGTTTTGGGGATTTTTTTAGGTGGAGCATGTCCATTAATTCGGGTTTGACATGGGCCTTGTGTATCAGGCACATGTCACCTCTGAGCAGGCGGTATGCGACTGAATAGAGCTGGAGTTTCTTCAATCTGGCAGCATATGACAGATTTTGGTCCCTTTATCCTTTTGGTGAGGAACTTTTGGGGTCTCTCTGCTGCAGATGTCGGGTGAGATACATCCCGAATGGGGCATACTCGATCATTGGTCTGATAAGTGAAGAGTACACTAGATCTGGATGTGAATCCTTCTGGGTCTTTCTAACCACTTTAGCAATGTGAGTGTCGGCCACTGTCAACCTGGGTCCCAGTCCCTGATAACCTCTTTTTATGGTAGCTTTTCAGGCCATGGCTCTGGCACCAGCTATCTGTTTCCGTGAGTCCCTTCTGGCTTTCCACTATAAACTTTGTTCCCATGTTGGCCTGTACTTCTGAGAAAGATGCCAAACAATACTTGGAGTCTGACACAGCGCCCTGTGGGTTCTGTCCTCCAGTTTGCAACCCATCTTGTTTACATTTAAGCTGGGTTTTTTACAATACCCAGTGGGGAAGGTCAAGGTAGGCTGTATGGACTGCCTTCCCTCATCAATGGCCTTGGTGACTGTCAAGTTCAAAAGGCATGACAATGTCAAGTCCCTATATCTTTGTTTATGAGCTCCATTATGATCCTCTCCATAGCTTTGCAGACTAGACTTGTTTAATTCCTCATTCCGGGGACACCATCTGGTCCCACGGGAGGCTACACTCGGCTGGGATAGTTATCTCTCCTTTAGCACTGAACCTGTCTGCCATTTGTATCATTTTGGACTAATTCTGAGCATATCTGGGAGTTTCCAAAAGGCCTTATGATTGTCCTGGCAATTTTTCTCTCAAAATTGTTTTTACTAATAATGATCAGGGGTGACTTCCCTTTTATGGATTTTGTTCTATCATGTAATAGCTTTCTCCTCATGTAATTCTATTATGGCTCCCAGTTTGCAGTCATCTGCAAACTTTGTTAGCCAAAGACTGTCTGTGTCAGGCTGCACGTCAAAGACATAGATGTTGAACAGGAGAGGACCCAGGACCAAACCTTGTGGTATTCCACTCATCACTGGTCTGAAGTCAGACTTGGATTCGGCTACTTTTACTCTGTGTGTTTTGTCAGTGAGCCAGTTGGCCACCCATCTTGTGACATAGGGATTTATACCCAGTTTAGTGAGTTTATCCATAATTCCAGAGTGGGGTATGGTATCCAAAGCCTTGGTGAGGTCAAGCTAGGCTGTGTGTACTACCTTGCCTCGTCTATGGCTCTGGTGACTGCTTCAAAGAAGTCAATCAGGTTTAGTAGACATGAGCTACCTTTTACAAACCCAAACTGAGTGGGGTCCAGGGTTTGGAAGTTACCTATGTCTTTGTTTATAACCTCTGAGATGATACGTTCCATGGCCTTGCACATGAGGCTTGTCAGGCTAATGGGACAGTAGTTTCTGGGGTCTGTAGTTGCACCCCCTTTGTGGAGTGGGATAACCATTGCTGTGCACCATTCAGTAGGCATATAGCCTGAGGTGAGGCTATGACTGAACATGGTACTTAGGTAGGGTTCCAGTTTGTTCTGTGGTTTATGCAGTACGCAGCCTGGGATGTTGTCTGGTCCCATGGATGCTGTCTTCTTGGCTTTGGAGAGTACAGTCTTTACTTGTTCATCCATGATTACAGGGGCTTTGCATTCTTCCGGTATTAAGATGGGCCCTTTGGAGGGTGAGAGGGGAGTAAAGTTAGCACTGAACCTATCTGCCAGGATGTTGGCAATATCGGTTGGTTCTGTATATTTAGTGCCATTGTGCTGTAGCTCAGAGCAGATTGTTGCCATTGAGATTCTTGACATAGCTATAGAATGCTTAGTGGTTGTCTTTGGAATCAGTGGCAATTTTATTTTCATAACTAGCTTTGGAAGATTTTATGAGAGATCTCAGCTTCTTGCTGAGGCTGACCAGGGAGTTCTTCAAATCTTGGGATTCTACTCTTTTTTGCAACAGCTTCTTCCTTCTGTTGTAAAGTTTGTTTATGGCAGGGGACCACCAGATTGGCTTCCTTTTTTTGGAGGATAGCATCTTGGTTCTGTTGGGGATGGCATGGTCCATGCACTCGCGTATGTGCTTATATAGTGTATTTGTACAAGATTCAGCAGCCATACCTCTATATTCCGTCTGCATGGGTGCCGTGAAGTTTGCCACTTCTGTCTTAAGAAGCATGAAGTTGGCTTTGGAGTAGTTTTTGATGGTGGTTTCCTTAATGGGGGGTGGGGGTGGGATATGGAGGTCCAGGGTGATTACCTTGTGTTCAGATCTGGCCAGCGAGGAGTTGACCTCTGGCATGGAACACCAGTTACCCATATTGGTAATGACCAGGTCCAGGATATTACTGCTCCTTGTGGGGGTGTGGACAAGCTGATCCAAGGCATTGGAATTTATGAATTCCAGAAAATGTTGAGTGAATGAGTTGGTACATGAGTAGTTTTCCCAGTTGATGGTGGGGTAGTTGAAATCGCCCATAATTAAGGTATTGGGTTGTATCTTAATATTTTCCAGTATCTTAAGAAATGAAAAGTGGGAATCCTGGGGCATGGTGGGGGATCTGTAACAAGCTACAACCTGGATTGCAGTCTTATCCAGTGTTAGTTGCACTTGGATAATTTCGATGCATTATGTTGAGCAAATAGCCTGTAGGTGTGGATCTCCTTAATGAATATGGACATGCCTCTGCCTTCAGTGTTTCGGTCCAGGTTAGGTGACCGAAAGGTGTGGTATGAATTATAGCCTGGTAATGCAGGGGTGCTCTCGGAGCCTTGAACCAGGTCTCTGTCACTGCACAGATGTCGATGTTCTCCATTTTAAGGAGTGCCTCAAGTGAGTGCATTTTGAGGTTTAGACTTCTATCATTAAGAAGCATTACCCTCAGAGATTGCTTGCTTGTACCAGTTATGGTGGTGAATTTAGCATTTGAACCTTGCTTAAAAAAGGCACTATAGGGGTGGCAAGAGCCTTATCCAGTATCCGGAATTCCAGTGGCAACAAGTGCAGGCCATCTCTGGCAAAGCATCATGGTCTGTCAACCATGTCGTCCCAGGCAGACAGATATTGGATCCCCTTAGAATGACACCAGAAGCTTAGACAATTGTTGAAGTCAATCATTTTGTCCTTGCACTGTGTTTTCATTTTGGGTGATGGCAGGATGCTAATCAGGGATAGGGTCATACCCTCCTGGGCTACAAGATCCGAGAGATCCTCCATGTCTCTTTTCATGTAGTCCAGGAAGGTACATCTCAGGTCATTCACACCAACATGGACAATGACAGACTCATATTTGTACTTGTTGTGGAGTGACCTGAGTCTGTGCATTATGTGGGGGTTCCTGGCACCCGACATGCAGCTGACAGTAACTTTCTCCTTGTTTAGCCTGGTGAGTGGGGCATCAGTGTGCCTGACTAGAGTCACCTATGACTAGTGTGTTGGGTATGTTGTTTTGCCTTATTGGCTGAGGTTGAGTGGCACAATGATTTTGTGGGCTATGTGTCATTTGGGTAGTGTTAGGGGGGTGGTGGTTGTCTGCGTTTCAGTTTGGGAGGTCTCTGTTGCTTGGGCAAATTTTTATTGAGAGCCTCCATTAATGTGGGTGTGTGATTTCTGTTTCTATGTGTGGGTTTTGTTAGTGTGGGTTTTGAAGGACTATATGTTGAGTGTGGTGTGGTGCAGGTGTTAACCTTCTCCTCTTGACTGTCTAGTCCAGTCTTGGCTGGAGAGAGCTTGGCTTCAAGTTTGGCTGTATAAGTGCATCTCTCACAGGTTGTAGTGTTGGGTGGTGAGAGGAAAGGGTTGTCAGTGCACATAAGGCAATTGCTACATTGCTCCAAGATGCCCAGATTCATCAGGTGGACAGGAGAAAATACCAGGAGCTGACCAACTGACATGAATGGATAGGTGCTTATTAATTTAAGTATTAATAACTGTTTTCCTCTTGACAAGTGAGGAAAGTTGAGTGCTGTAGTAATTTGTAGTTTATTTGGTGTTTACAAAGAGTTCAGAGCAAGTGCTGAGCACAAGGAAACAGGTTTGAGTTCTGAAACTAAAAACTGGCTAGTTCTAGCTAAAATTAGCTAGTTTTAGCACCAGTCCCAAGAAAAGAAGCAGGCAATGGCCTGTTTGGTGATTCACAGTCTTGTCCCAGATGATGCAAGGGTCTGCAGGCTTGTAGCCTTTTTCTGGTAGATGCCTTGAATAGCAATCAGACCAATCTGGTATGTTAAGCACAGACACTCACTCTCCAACCAGAAAGAGTCAAGAATCAATGCACTCTACTTCTACTCTCACCAGGATCAGAATATAAGCACAGATTCTAAGCTGTCACTTATAAAGCAGTTATTAAGCTTTCTGGTGACCAGCAGTCTCCAGGTAATAATGTAACTGCACTCCTTCTCTCACCAGGAGAACACAAAAGCACTAATCCCAAGATGACTACTGCAAGGCAGAATGTGGGCTCTCCTATAACTGGTGGTCTTGCAACAGATGCTTAAAGGTAAGATGAAAAAAATGGTTTATCCTAAACACTGCAGTGTGTGCTAGAGGAGTTAGATATGAAAGTAGGTAACTTAAATTTTACCTGTCTAAAAGTTAAGTTTTAGTGGAGAGTCACTATTTTTAAAACAGCAAAATAGATTGAAAAGGGCTGGTCACTTTTGTATTCTGGTATGATGAAATACAGTAGGATAGCCAATAAATTTAAATAGTTGATGGGGAGTGATTTCACAAAATGATAATTTTGTGCTTACTCACAGCAGCCAGTGAAAGCAGAGAGGAAATAAGATATATGGTCAAATTAATATAAGGGGCAGGCAACTAGAAAGACAGTTGTGTTTAAGAACACAACAGTAACCAGGTGGGAGGGTGGGAAAATTCTGTCTGACTCACAAGAGACAGGCTGTGGTCTCTTTTCAAATTTTAGTATGCAGTTAAAAGCAGAATACAAGTAAAATGCAGTATAAATAAAACATATCACAGTATACAAAACAGAAAAAGGCAATAAAGTAATACAAAACACAACAAATAAAAAGCAAACTAACCTTTCCCTCACAGCAAATTGTAGCAGAATCTGGGTGAGCCTTTTCAGTAAAGCTCAGAAATGTTTTTCTTTACCTCTTAAATAGAAGGTTTAGTTCCTAGCTCCACCCCTTTAGTTCACAGTTGATTAACCTTAGCTGACCTGCTGTAACTTATGTGTGACTCCTTAATTGACATCTTCTAATTTCTGTCTGACTCACAAGAGACAGGCCGTGGTCTCTTTCCAAGTTTTAGTATGCAGTTAAAAGCAGAATACAAGTAAAACACAGTGCAAAGAAATCAAATCACAGTTTACAAAATAGAAAAAGGCATTAAAGTAATACCAAACACAACAAATAAAATGCAAACTAACCTTTCCCTCACAGCAAACTGTAGCAGAATCTGGGTGACCCTTTCCAGTAAAGCCTATAAATAGGCTTTAAATAGGAGCTTTTACAAAAACACATGATCACAGGCAGCCTATCACTTAAATCCCATTCACCCCCGCCCCATAACAGTTATAACCAAACAATATATATATATATATATATATATATATATATATATATATATATATATATATATATATATATACATATATAAAAGAGCATATATAGAAACGATCTACAAGCTTTCAGCCTGTTTTTTAACTAAAATAGGTTTCAGGCTGACAGCATTATTCAAACCAGGTAATACATCTGCCTGTAGTCTAACTATCCATTCATATTCTTTAATTTCAACAATATTATTAATATTACCACCCCTATTATTACTATATATTACAACACAATATCACAATACATTACTGGCACAGCTATAGGGTACATATCTCAGCCAAGTAGTCAAGCCAAAACCTCCACTGCCTTCTCTGTCCAACCAGTGTTTTGTGTCCCTGCCAAAGTAGCTGACAGACACACACTTTGAGATTTGGTATATATACAAACACACAGACACTTCTGGGGAAGGTTGGCACAGGCTCTCCAGCTATGCCGCTCCTGACAGGCTATAAGGTACTAATCACTGCCACCAGCTACTCTTATCAGCTACCAATAAAGCCTTTACTAAAGGGTGTCTGATTATACTGCACAATATTATTATTCAAATAGTAAGTGGAAGAACAGCAAGGCTTATTGGAATGGCCTTGTACGGGATCACTATATACATGCAATGTACTCTAGAGCTTAAATTATCTCTACACAAAACAGCCACAGTTGAAATGTTTAAAAAATATTTAATAATAAAAAATAAAAACACAACACAAATCTCCTCGATTCAACACAGTGTTAGTCTAGAGTTCAGAAATTACAAGAAAATCCTTAAAATAATACTGTAGAATAGTTTGACATAAATATAGTAAATTTTTCCAAATTCCTATCTCACTTTAAGAGCAATCACAGTTCTAAATTAACTTACATACAGACAAAAGCAGAGTACTGGTGAGTGATGTTCTTCAGACAAAATCCAAAATGCTCTCTGATTCTCTCTCTGAGAAAGTCTTAAAAATAATAAATCACTGCTGACTCATTTTAGATTACATCATTCTTTTCTGGTTCCCAGGCTAACAGAAACTCAGAGTTTTAACATTTCCTTGATCTTGCACCTGGCCAGAAAACTACAGCAATAAAAGACATTATATGTGTAAAATCCAGCAATTAACTCTGGTCTCAAACAATAGAGGGCATTCCTCAGTCCAGGCATTATGTCTCCGAGCTTTGAGATCAAACAGTCATACAATGCTTGACTTATCAATTTTCTTCCAGCAGAGTGCATAGTGGTTACATTTTTTGAAGTTCAACATTTAATGCAGTTTTTTTTACATTTAAGAGGACAAGCTTGTGGATTATATTCATATTTACAATGACATAGAATTATCTACAAAATTCTATTTAGCTAAGCTGGCAGCTTTCACATATCTTCACAGTCTCATTGGAATAATATTCAGTAATTCAAACCTTGGTGCAACATTAGTTTGGCTGGTGGCAGCATGTAATGTGAACACAGGAAACAGGGGCTACTATCAGAAACTCTTCCTGGGAAACTGTGTGTGTGTGTGTGTGTGTGTGTGTGTGTGTGTGTGTGTGTGTGTGTGTGTGTGTGTGTGTGTGTGTGTGTGTGTGCCTTTCACATGCATTAAAAAAACATTGTATTCAGATAAAGCTGGATGAAATCTTGGACAGACAGTGGTTATAATTGTTGTTCTGCAGCTTTACAGTGTAAAGGTTACTGGCTTAGTCCCATTAGACTGGTGAACTGTTTCCCATGAGACCTAGGGAGATATTTGCAATGGCTATGAGAAAATCTGGCCAGGACATCAGGGAATTTCCCATAGTCTTGCCCTATTCTTCCCTTACTCTTTTCAGTTAGAGTTTTGAGATCTTTTATAACCATCTGAGCTACCACCAACTTTGACAGCTGGGGCCTCAGTGTAATGTCTCATCCAAATGATGGTATACTCAGGAGTGCAACACCATGTTACTACCGGATAAAATAGTAGCTTATCACTGGTATTGCCCCCTTCCACTGAAACCATCATTAGTGAACTCAGGGGAGGTATGGAGCTAAGAAGAGACAGCAGCAGCATGATATTTCACTAGGCATCAGGATTTTCTCCTGTGCCCTACCCCATATACTGATATATCACATCTGGAGGCTGACTAAGCCATTAGGTATATTCTTTGAAGATATAACCACCACATGTTCTAGAGCAGCCACATCTCCCTAGTCCAACTGCTCCTTCAACCTAGCAATATCTCTGAGTCCTAGCCTTCACCAAGGCCCATTGAAAGAGTCATCTAGTTAGCACATTCCCTCCCCACCCCTCTCAGGCACACCCATCTTCTCTACTACTCTGTCAGGCACCTGAGGCACTACTAATTGAATGTAGGTCTTTACTGTGGAATCATGCCTAATATGGGCACAATAAACTGCCCCCCCATTACAACTATAACTACTTTGTGATCTATTCCATCTATTTTACCATAGGTTCCCAAATAGCAACATAGAATTCCAACTAAAAAAATACAAAATACCAGCACAATGGAATTCAGCAACACTTTAAATCATGTAAAACATATTTACTAGCAAAGCTTTCATGACAAAACTCTTCTTCAATGCTTACAATAAAATAAAATTAATTAACTTCATTCTTAAATAACATACATAGAAAATACAAAGGGAATTTTATTTTAAAGGTTTTATTTAATGGGAAAGTTGCAACTCCTGCTGTGAAATGAAAATGTTGTTTTGTACCTATTAGTCAACCTTTAGTACTGGCTTTTCAAAGTATGTGTGAAAAACAGTATGATTTATTCTAGAAGGATAATATAGCTAAATATTATAGCCTTACTAAAATGAATTTATAGCATTGAGAGAACTGAAGCATAATAATATTATTATTAAATAGGCTGATAAGAGAGGGGCTACTGTAATTATGGATAAGAGTAAATACAATGAAAGTATGTTACAGCTGCTGTCTGATACTGAAACCTTTCTTGTTGTAGATGTGCTATATGTTCAGCAATTGATGTATAGACGTAAAGCACATTTATATGCTTTTCAAGTTAATAATTTTATTACCCTAGATGGTTACATATTTATGGATGTTTCAAATCTATTTATTCCTATTATTTATGGAGTACCTAAAATTCATAAGCGCATCACTTGTCCTTCTATGAGACCCATTGTCTCTGGTTCTTGTTGGGTTACACAGTTTATTCCTGTTTCTTTAGAAAATGCCCTTAACCCCACATTGAATTATGTTAAGAGTTTTATAAAAGATACTAGGGATTTTATTTCCCAGTTATATTTATGGCAGTCTGAAATTTTGAAAGAGTCCTTTAATTATTTATTATTAGTAATGTTGGATGTAAATTCTTTATTTACTGTGATTCCAATGAATGTGATCTGCAAGCTGTTAAGCAACATTTATGTCAGTTTACTGAGAAGTCATCTCATAAAATATAAACATTATGTTTGTTACTAGATTTAGTGATATGCAATAATGTGTTTTTATTTCATAAGAAACATTATCATAACATTAAAGGAGTTACAATGGGAACCCCATTTGCTAATACTTATGTGGATATTGCACTCTTCATATGAGGAGATTATATTTTAATAAAGAAAGCATTTATTTTAATTCTGTGAAATATTATAAACATTTTGTTGATGTTGTTGTTTGTCTTTCGGCTTTTCCCGGTTAGGGGTTGGAACTCCGGTCCACTAATGATTGACAGTTGGTTTTTATGGTGTCGAGTTGCCAGCCCGAAGTCCAACCTTCAACGAAGGAACGCCCATCCAACGCATGTCTTTCAAATGCCCACTTGACCGTGGCAAGGTCATGTAGACTCCACACAGAAGGCACTCCCAACCCAAGCCAAGAATCGAACAGGAGAACCTCTTGCTATGAGGCAACAAAGCTACCGCTGCACCACCGCGGAAGTTTGGGATAGTGGTCTGGCAAAGAACTTTATGACATATTTACATTCCACTATTCCCTTTTTAAGTTTTAAGTCTTTTGTCTCTATTACCAATATAGATTTTTTTAGATATTAATATTTATATACAGAATGGAGAAATAGGTGTAAATATTTATAGAAAAATTGTGCAAACATCTTATTATTTCCATGTGGATAGTATGCATCTTTATATTTATAATGGTATGGTTTGTAGTCAATTTCTTAAAACAAGTAGGCTTAACACTAAAGAAGATAATTGTTTTATACAGCTTAATGAAATATATTCTGAGTTCCATAACAGGGGTTATAGAATTGATTTTCTAGATATTAATAGAAAGAAAGTACTGTATGAGAGAAACACCTTAGCTAGACCATATTTTTCTGAACAGCAAGTAAGGAATTGACTGTCTAGACAATATGCCACTTCCAATTTTAAATGTATATACTATATTAAATATAATATACATACTAATAAAATAAAATAAACTGTTAAATACAATTGGTCTATTTCATGCTAATCAACTACTATTAAAGAGATTGTAGGACAATATTCTAATTTTGTATATAAAAAAGAAAGGAATTTGAGACAACTTTGCTTTAAGAATGTTAATATGGGCATGGCCAAGGATGTCAACCAGATAACAGCACTTACTCTGCCTTAAAAGATTTTTTTTTCTGACAGGACTTCAACATATAAATGCATAAAACTTTGAATACTCTTCTCTCTAATAAATACCTTAATACTGTGGATATATAATTAAGAAGAATTTTCAACTTTAAAACCTTTTTCTGGAAATAATTCCTGTCAGAAGTTTCACAGCTTGACACAGATCAATAATCAGAACTGTTATGAGTCATTCAAAGGCTTCTCTACAAGACAGCTCCATGAAGAATGAACTGCAAACAATTATTGCCAGTATTCAAGATCTTTCATTAAAAATGGATAATTTGGAAAAAAAATTGGAGAATATGAAAAAAGAAAGTAAGAAACAGATTGATGTCTTGAAAGAAATCATCACAAAGAACTCTGATCAAATAGCTACAATAGAAGAATCTGTTAATGAGATGGATGGAAAGCAAACAGTGAATGAAAATCAAATAGATTTATTTTTGAAACAAAACAGCCTGTTGCTAGAAAAAGTGGAAGATTTGGAGTGTAGATCACAAAGAAACATCAGAATCCATGGAATCCCATAGAAAATGGAAGGGAATAACATGATTCATTTTTTAAATGACTGGCTCGCTAAAGCTCTAAATCTTCCCAAAGACTTACTATTTGGGGTCGAGAGAACCCACAGGACCCTGTCAAACATTTCCCTCTCCAGAGACCCATCTCCAAGATCCATTATAGTGAAGTTATTGTCAACACAAGATAAAGACTTAGTACTGAAAACTGCCTGCTTGGGAAATCCAGTTCAAGTTAATGGGAAGAGCATCAGGTTTGATAATGATTATACATCCACTGTGATAACAAAAAGAAAAGCTTGTGTTCCCCTCATCAAAAGCTTTTAAAAACGTTATCAAAGCACAGATTCTATTCCCTGCAAGAATCACAATCTCTCTTCCTGAAGGACAGAAAGTCTTTAATAACTTGAAGAAGCAATGGACTTTGTTAGAAAAAGTAACTTCTTAGATAAAGTTGAAGACATGGATTTCTCCTTTCTTAGCCTGAAAAGACAAGCTGCTAAATGAGCATCAAACTCCAGTGACAAAACAAGTAAGAAACTTAGACACAAGTAGTTTGTACCCCATTCATCTCATTTGCTCACTTAACCGAGTACAGTGAGATCATATTCTGAGTCTAGTGTTCACTCTACTTAATACAGAGAGAAGATTTAAGAAGGCCAGCCTACTTAGGTTCTTCCTTCCTCTCTCCTTGCACCTAAAAAACACATTTTTTGCACTTTATTAATTTGCTTTTACTGTATTTGTGTTTCCTCCTACTTTATTTTACTTTTCTTAAAAGTACTCAGTTTTATTTATTCTGCTGCATTTATTACTGCTTGGTAGTAGCCTGATTAAATTGTAACTGTTATTATAAGTCTTTTGGTTTAAGCACTTCGGCTTCATACAGGCTGTTTTACATTAAGACGGTTTGTGGTCTGTACTGTTGTGGCAGGAGAGGCTGGATTCTACCCTTCTGAGCTGGGAATTTCTGGTCACAGGCTTATTGTGCCTGCTTATTTGAACTGCTTCTTTCTGAAAGTGGTGCGCCTTGTTGCTGTAGCATAGACCAGAGTCAGGCCTGCTGAATCTAGCTTTGTTTGTATAACTTGAGCACTGATCCAGGCCATCTTTTTTTGGAGAAGGTTTCCCTGCATCCTAGTAAGCAGGGGTGTGCAGTTAGAACTTGTCTGATTGAAGATTGCTGGAACAGGGCTCAGTTTTGAGCTTTTTTACTGGTTAATTGGGTAACTTGTTTAAATCGGTTTGGTCATTTTCTATTGTTTTATATATATATATATATATATATATATATATATATATATATATATATATATATTTATATATTAAAAAAATGCACTTTATTCATCTGCTTTTACTGCATTTGTGTTTCTTCCTACTTTATTACTAGGGGCATTGACTACAACTCTGATCTGCAACATATAACAATAAGTATCCTTTTCTGCGCATTTAAAGTGTTTTTTTTTGAGTGTATCTGCTTTATTTTCTGGAAAAAAAAACAAAAGAAAAAATATATATACTTGTTTCCCACCTTTCTATGCTAGTATAGTCCAGTTTTCAGGTTTGTGCTGAATTCAGGGCTGTTACAAATCTCTGTGTTTGCCCATACCTTACTTGGATAGAAGGACGTTTCTCTGTTCACCTGTGAGAGATGGGAGCTTTGAGCAGCCTATCTGTCCCTGGAGGAGTGTTTTCAGCCCAGAAATTAGTAGTTTATTGGCAATTTTGGACTAATTTCTATCTCTTTCATTTCCCTGCTATAAATACCGTATTTGCCCAGTTTTGCATGCCGGGCAGCGCCAGTTAGCCAGGGTAAAACTATTCCCGGCTCCACAAAGTCTCCTCTTCAAGTTTTCCCTTGGAACTAGACAAACTTTCAACTTAAGCACTCAATCCATTCATTTCTCAACCCGGCACTTGCCCAAAACTTATAGCAAGCATTTATAAAACCTAGCACTAGACCCTCCTGTACTGTACAGAAGAACAAGGCTCTATATTCGACCTTACCAGCCATCCAGTAAAACAGTTCACTGTACCTATCCAGGTATGTCCAAAGGGCAGTTTCAGGTGTACTCTCCAGTCCAACTGGTGAATCTGGGCATTTTGAGGCGATGTTACAACTGCCTCATGTACACAGACAACCCTCTCCTCCTACCACCAAACACTAATACATGCGAGAGATGCAATTATACAGCCAAACTGGAGGCTAACCTCTCTCAACCCAAGACTGGATCAGACAGTCAAGAGGAGAAGGAAAATACTTGCATCACACCACCAGTCTCACATAGACCCATTAAACCATCACCGGCAAAAAACACACATAAATACATGAAAACATACTTGGAGGCTCTAAATAAAAATCTGCAAAACCAAAAAAGACCTCCAAAGCAAACTTCCAAGCAACCTCCACCCCCCCAACACAAATCATGAAACACATACTTCACAAAACCAGTGTGCCATGCAATCACAGCCCTTAAGGCAAAATAACATACCCAACATTCTAGTAATAGGTGACTCTATAGTCAGGCACACTGATGTCCCACTCACTAGGCTGAATAAGGAGAAGGTTACTGTTAGCTGCCTGTCAGGTGCCAGGATACGCCACATAACACAAGCACTCAGGTCACTCCAGAATATGTACAAATATGACTCTGTTATTGTCCATGTTGGTGTGAATGACCTGAGCCATACCTCCCTGGACTACATGAAAAGAGACATGGAAGAGCTCTCTGATCATGTAGCCCAGACCGGTATAACCCTGACCCTGAGTAGCATCCTGCCCTCACCAAGAATGATACCACAGTATAAAGAAAAAATTCTCGATTTCAACAATTGGCTAAGTTTCTGGTGTCATTCAAAGGGGATCCAGTGTCTGTCCACCTGGGATGATATACTCAACAAGCCACGCTGCTTCACTAAAGATGGCTTGCACCTTGTCACCCTTAGGCTTTCGAATACTGGCCAAGGCTCTTGCCACCTCATAGTGCCTTTTTTAGGCAAGGCTCAAAAGACAAACCCACTTCCATAAATAGCACAAGTAACAAAAAACTGAGGTTAATGCTACTCAATGCCAGAAGTCAAAACCTCAAAATGCATGCACTCGAGGCAATCCTCAGTATGGAGAAAATCAATATATGTGCAGTAACAGAAATCTGGTTTAAGGCTCCAGAGAGCACCCCAGCACTACCAGGCTACAACTCATACCATACATTTTGGCCACAGAACCCAAACCAAAATACAAAAGGTGGGGGCGTATCCATATTCATCAAGGATACCCACACCTCCAGGTTAGTGGCACAGCACGATGCTTCAGAGATCATCCATGTGCAACTAACAACGAGCAAAACTGCAATTCAAGTTGTAGCATGCTACAGATCACCCACCATGTCCCAGGACCCCCATTCCACATTTCTGGAAACACTGGGAAACATAAAGGTCCTACCAGACACCCTAATATTGGGTGATTTCAATTACCCAAACATTAACTGGGAGAACTACTCAAGTTCTAACTCCCTTGTCCAACATTTTCTAGAATTTATAAACTCAGACACCCTGGTTCAACTGGTCAACACTCCCACCAGAGGTGACAACATATTGGACCTGGTCATCACCAACATGGGCGACCAGTGTTCCACACTGGAGGTCAACCCCTCGCTGGTTAGCTCTGACCATAAACAAATCACTTTGGATATCCATATTCTGCCCCCAATCCCGGCGAAGAAAACCACTGTGAAAAACTTTCAAAAGCAAACTTCATGTTACTTAAGACCGAGGTGGAAAGTTTCAAAGCCCCCATGCTGAAGGATAACGCTGTCCAAGCTGCAAAATCCTTTACTATTGCATTCTATGGGCACCTACAAAAATGCATGGATCGTGCCATCCCAAGCAAAACCAAGACTCACTCCTCCTAGAAAAGGAAACCAGTCTGGTGGACTCCTGCCATAAACAAGCTATACAATAGAAGGAGGAAACTAGTACAGAAAAGAGTAAAATCCCAAGAAGGGAAGACATCCCTGATCAGTATCAGCAAGAAACTATGATCCCTCATAAAATCATCCAAGGCGAGCTTTGAAAGAAAAATTGCCAAGTACTCCAAAGAAAACCACAAGGTATTCTTTAGCTATGTCAAGAATCTAAGTGGCAATGCTCAGATCTGCTAGGAGTTAGTGCAGAATGGCACAAAATACACTGAACCAACCGATATCGCCAACATCCTGGCAGACAGGTTCAGCACAAACTTCACCCCTCTCTCAACCCCAAAAGGGCCCATAACCATACCAGAAGAATGTAGAGTCCCTGTAATCACAGACACTCAGATTAAAACAGCCCTCTCCAAAGCCAAAAACACAGCATCAATGGGACCGGACGGTGTCCCAGGCTGCATCCTACATGAGCTCAAAGACAAATTAACCCCTCACCTAAACACACAGTTCAAACTCAGCCTCTCCATAGGCTATGTACCCATAGAGTGGTGCACAGCAACAGTTATTCTGCTCCACAAAGGTGGAGCCACAACAGACCCCAGGAACTATCACCCTATAAGCCTGACTAGCTTGGTCTGCAAGGCTATGGAGTGCATCATCATGGAACTCATTAACAGAGACATTGGGAACCTCCAAACACTGAACCCTACCCAGTTCAGCTTTGTTAAGGGCAGATTATGCCTCCTAAACCTGGTGGACTTCTTTGAGACAGTTACCAAGGCTATAGATGAGGGAAAGGTGGTACATACAGCCTACCTAGACCTTGCTAAGGCCTTTGACACCATTCCCCATTCTGGTATTATAGAACAGCTCACCAGCCTGAACATAAACCCCTACATCACAAGATGGGTTTACAACTGTCTCACGGACAGAACCCACATGGTGAGAGTTGTGGGAGCTAGGTCTGACTCTAAACCAGTTACAAGTGGCATTCCCCAGGGCTCAGTCCTAGCACCCCTCCTGTTCTGCATATACTTCTCAGAGGTACAGGCAAGCACAGGAGGACTATGGCTGACCAAGTTCACAGACCTCTGCAAACTAGGGGCTATATTTGACTCTCCAGCTGACACAGACATCCTCCAACAGGGTCTCACTGAGACGGCTACCTTGAGTCAAAATCATGGCCTCAAGCTAAATGCCAAAAAGTGCATAGTCATCCCCTTTGAAAAAAACAAAGTACCCACAAATTACAACATAGGTGGTAATCCCCTAAATACAGAAGATGTAATAAGGGATCTGGAGACCCAAGTAGATAGTAATCTCACTTTTGATAATCACATTGCCAAAGTGGTTAGAAAATCCTTCTACATGGCCCACCTAATCACAAAAGGATTCGCATCCAGATCAAAAGAGGTCATTGTGCCCCTCTACTCATCACTCATCAGACCCATCTAAGAGTACAATGCCCCATTTGGGATGTACCTTACAAGACACCTGCAACAGCTGGAAAGACCACAGAAGTACCTCACCAAGAGGATCACTGGCCTCAAACAGATGTCCTATGCAGCTCAACTGACGAAACTTCAGCTGTACTCAGTTGCATACCGCCTACTCAGCGGTGATCTCTGCCTGACATACAAGGCCATGTCCAACCCAGAATTGATGGACATGCTCCACCTGAAGAAAACCTTATCCCCTCAAGCCACACGCTCTAGGGATCTAAACCTCACCACAACAATAAATAGGACATGCTGGAGCGATAGATTCCTGTCCCAGAGACCTCCCATGCTTTGGAACAAGATCCCAATCTACATTAGGCAGAGCTCCTCGCTAACACTCTTCAAAAGTAACCTTGACGAGTGGATGGGAAACAGGAAATTTACCTCGGGGATCACTTCAGTGGCTCTGCTGGACAGAGGCACAGGGAACTAATCTAACGGGGTGGCGAAAGCCAACACATTCTGGCTAGGCTTATAAATGCCTTCAGGCAGATAGCCTAGTACCTATCTATGAACCTATAAACCTATTCACATTACTCCTTTTGGCAAGAACATTTTCTTCAGTACTTGGACAGCAATTACTACATTAAGGTATGACTTCTTATCATTATAGTAATCACAAGCAACTCTCTCCTTTTTTTTTCATCTGTTTCTTATACTCCATATATCACCAATAAGTTATTCTGCTTATTACCAATTATTAAATGTCACAATATCAGGAGTCTGTCTTAAATCAGATGCAATTCAGACATTAGATGCTTACTAAGGCAAACACTTCCTTTTGAAAGAAACACCTCTCTCCCCATTGCTTTACTGTATCTTTCTATATTGGTTTCTCCAAGTAACACAACTACTGACATATGCTTTTCCAGGCTTCTCAGTAATAACAGTTAAAAACATGTGCTATCCTTACCTTCTTCATAATTATTCCTACAGTTTGAGTTTCTGTATGGCCGCACTCCACCTTGCTTTTGAAGGAGGGACAGATAGCATTCTGATGCTTATATTTGTTGTGGTGGGGCTGAGATACTAGATTTGTGACTTTGGAGATGCAATACAAACTGTACCTGTTTTGTTCATAAATTGGTTAAAAAATGGAAAAAATGTGATTTCCCTTTATTTTGTTGGCTGGGGAGGAATTGTATAGATGGGGGACTGTTTTGTTCTGATTTTGCTGCTTAAATTGCATATCTGTCTCTGTGATACTTTATTAACATGTTTTTTTTTTCTTTATTTGTGTTTTCTCCATGGTGGCTGAGTGTTTGCACTTTCCCTTGCATGAGTGGCAGGTTACTGACTACTTCTACTTTCAAATTTTGGAGCTAGAACCTTTAGAAAGCTTCACCCTCCGAATTCCATTACACTAAACTGAGGATCGCAATGGTGACTGCTGGAATGGCTCGTGGCACTGTGATTTGACATGCTGTGTGACCTTTAACCTCTAGCTCAGTTTGATGAGCTAAATCGCACACGACAGCAGAAACAATCCCTCCAGCAGTGAACAAAAGAAAGAAATAGTAAGACTCTTCATTTAAAATATAATAAAATAAGATATTATGTCAGGATAGGACTTCTTCTTTAATGACATCACATTTCTACATTGTAATTATAATGTTAGAATGCCTTGTCAGAGTGAAATATTTTAAACAAAAACAGGAAGTCTAGACAGAGACAAAAGGAATGATATAAAGTTGTTTGGAGTATGTAAAGAGTCAGTGCTTGGCTTAAACCACTCTATATTCTTTGTACAATGGATTTTATTTTCTTTATAAATTGTCTTGTCATGTTAAAGGTTCTTATTGCTTATAAGCTCAGACATTTGTGTTAACTATATAGGCGTCAGAAAATACATTGTTCCTTCATGTACATACACAGTAATGTGATGATTTTGTTTATGTGGCAACACATATAAGAGGGTTGTACAAATAATTATATAATCTAATAATTTTACATATTGTATAAATAGAAAGGTTGCTTTTAAGCTCTTAAAAAGCTCAAGCACCTCTTAGTCCAGTTTGTTTATCTTTCCTTAGTTAACTTGAGAAGTTCATTAGCGTAGCATGGTGTACAATTATATAATAAGACTCAAGGCAACATATGGATAGTATGTTTTGCATCTTGAACTGTTTTCGTTATTACCTAGCAGATCCGTGTAATGCACAGCCATTCCTAGCATCAAACCTTATGCTGTTTACTGTGATAGAAGGATGCACAGCATCATTTATTCCCACATAGTACACAAATTTCATTGAACATTCATATGATAGTATGACTATAACTATATATTAATTTCCAATATTGTAAGAAGAGAAGATGCTCTCATGTTTATGTATATTCTCATCTGTCTGTCCTATATATGTGAAATGCATTTTCACAGACAGTTGATGTATGTAATTGTAAACAGTTTCCCCGAGTTTTGTCCTGTGTGCTTATTCATTTTATAAGAGAAATAGGGAAGAAAGATAGGAAGAAAAAAGGAAAGGGAGAAAGAAAAAGAAGAAAAAAGGGAAAAAGGAAGGGGAAAAAGTAAAAAGAAAAGTGGAAAGAGGGAGGTAATAAAATGGAAAGTGAAAAAAATGAGAAAAGAGAAATGGAAAACAAAAATCAAAGTGGGAGGAGAGGATTGAAACTCTCATCTAACATACAGAAGGTATGAAAATGTGGACAATAATCAAACCAACATTGTTTTTTGGATCATGGAATATACTTGATATATATTAGATCTCAGCAGACATATAATTTAGAAATGTCTAGGTCCACATAATACAATCACTTTTGAAATGGTTTAGTTACTGGCCAAAATACTTGATCAACAGATGACCCCCTACTGCTGGAAACAAAAGTTACATCTTATACAACTATGCATTATATATATGTACTATGTATATTTAATTTAGAGAGGGGTAATCATCATTTGAAGACTTCATCCCTTCTTTATTTTCTTGTAAAGTCCTAATGTCATAACAAAACAAGTGTATATATTATATAGACATATTCTTTTGATTTAAATATAAAGCCTAGATATCTAAGCCTTAAACTCAGGGGATTTAAAACTCAAGGCAAATTTACTTTCTCATAATCCCCCCTTTAGGCACTTATTCATGAAAATTCTTCTGTCATGTTAACTCTATATATCTAGCCTAGCTCTTACTCTCTAATTTTACATATTTCCAATGTAGAAATTTATGACATATATAGTTATTATGTATGTATTATAATAAGATGTCACACATTTCTTAATTTGTGCATATTTCCCTAATTGCCTTTACCTCAGATGATTTCTTGAATCCCTAGGGAGACAATAATGAATTGCTTTATTATTGGCATAGATACTGTAGAACAAATAGGCATCACTTCTTTATTTTTTGGTTTCACGTAATAAGAGGGCTTTCCACTCAAGGCTATTAAGAAGACATTTGAGGTTATTGTTGGAAATTCTGGAAAAGGTATTTCTTATTTATAGTGAGGGTAACTCAAGATGAGAGATGCATTCTTTATACATTGAAAGTTATTCACTCATTTATAAAATATTGGTTGTTGGTCTAATATGTAATGCTGTTGTAAATATATTTACCAGAGCACTGTTGCTTGTTTTTTTTTTTAACAATCTTACTTAATGAGAGGGATATTATGAAATAGTTTCTCTGTAAGTTACCTTTTATAAATATGTTGACTCAAAGACTTAAACTGTAACTCAGACAGAGATATAGAATACCTTTTCCCTAAGTGCTCTTCAGGCTTTTGAGCCTCTGGCATAGACATGATTATATTTACTACCTGACCTACAATACATTGTTGATTGTCTTTTGGGTTATCCCAGTTAGGGGTAGCCACAGTGGAATTCCATTCCGTTAGTGACTGGCAGTGAATTTCTATGGTGCTGAGTTGCCAGCCCAACACCCAACCTTCAAAGAAGGCACACCCATTCATGCATGCACCTACCTGAATGTCTTTAAACGTCACTCGACTGTGGGGAGGACATGTAGACTCCACACAGAAGGTGCTCTAGCTGAGAATCAAATGGGAGAACCTCTTGCAGTGAGGTGACAACACTAACCGCTGCACCACAGTGGCCTGACCTACAGTACATGATAACATAATTCCAAACCTCTCTTAATAACATTTACAAAGAGTTGAATTCAACAAGAAACATTAAAGATTCCTTTCTCCTTTAACTTAGAGACACAAATGCCATAATGTATTCTTGAATACGTTATGAGATAATGTTACTGAATGGGTCTTAACTATGAAATTTATTTACACACTTCTTCTACCTCACATGATACTGAGGTATAGACTAATGCATGCAATATAGCTAAATATGTGACTTTATACTATTAACACCTTTCCACAAATATTTTCTTCTTTTATGACAAGTAGATATAACCTTCTTTTCACTGATTTAAAGTAAAAAATTATCAGTATTCATATTTGCATTTACGTACTTTTGAATATGTTGACGTTTAGCCATATTAGTCGTAAATTGGAAAAAGCCATACCTTAAGAAATCTTGGACAGCTGCCTTTTATATATTTTTTAATTTGACATTTAATTTCTAAAGGCAACGGTGATAATAATGCTTTAATTAATAATTTTTATGTTAGTAGAAGGTAGTTTTGATGAATTTTTCATCATACCAGGAATTCGTTTTTCCTTGGTTAGGTTGATTGTTTGCTTTAAACTTAGTTTAGCTATCTTTAAAACAGGTTATATGTCCATAACACAATTCATAATTTATAAAACTAACCTTAAGAATGACCACTTATAAATGCATGACAATAAATGTAAACAGTCTTAATAACCGTATTGAGAGGAAGCTTAATCAAATATTTAAAATCAAACAAAGTTGATATTGCTTTTTTACAAGAAACTCATTTAATTGAAAGAGATTTAGAAACAACATTGTTTAATGGTTATTCAATACCAGTTGACTCACACTATCAGTCTAAGAGAAGAGGCACTATAATCTTATGGAAAAAATCATTGCGTATCCCTAAAATAATTGATTCATACTCAGATAGAAATGGTATGTTAAGCCTAGAGATCAACAAAAGATATATTGCACTGGGAAACACATACTGGATACCTGGTATTGGTGCCAGATCAGCCAGCAAATACCTCAAATTGATTACAAAGGCAAAATTATTTATACTGGAGATTTCAATTGCATTTTTTCTTCAAAAGAGACATCTAAAGTAAGGTGTTTTTCAATTTTTGCTCCAGCCAAAAAGTTGAATAATGTTATCCCTTCCACAAACTTGAGAGATATATATGAAATTAAAGATTCAAAATCCTTGGAATATACTCACTACTCATACAGGTTCGGTACCCAAATGATCATTGATAAAGTTTTTGTATCAGATAGCCTATTTTCAAATGTACACGAAGTCTCAATTACCTCTTGTCCTTTGTCTGACCACAACACCAGACTTTAATGTGACTTTAATGTGACTTTTAAACCCAATGACTTAAACTTTTGGCATATAATTCCAGTTTACATCATTCAGATGGCTGGCTTTACATAATGGTTATTAAAGGAACTGAGTTGTTTTCTTGACCTAAATGATAATAATATGACGTCCAAAGTCATTTTATGGGGCACCCTTAAATCATATATATTTGGAAAAAATTTAAATTGGTATTTAAATAAAAGAAAATACTGGGAGAAAGAACTTTTAAACCTACAAAAAAAATTGACACACTATAAACTCACCTCGATACTAAAGACTCAAATGCAAACCTGGAACTGAAACAACTAAACTTAAAATATGTTGAAATCTTGAATCATAAGGTTGCAATAAATTTGGAAAGGCTTAAATTGCAATCATATTTGACAAACCCCAAAAACATACAAAGACTTGCCACTAAATCCCAAAGCCAGCTAAATTCCAAGCATATTAAAATATTCTAGACACCACAGGAAACAATTCAAAATATAAAACTGATGTAAAAAAATATTTTAGAGATTTTTTAGAAGACACAATGAAGAGCCAAATAAAATAAGTGTAAATGTTACAAATGAGAATTTGAGAGATACATTTTTAAAAGAACCATTAATAAAAAACTAACTAAAGAACAAAATGCTAAATTATTTAAAGCAATTACAATAAAAAAACTTAAGGAATATATCCAAAGCCTCAAAAATAATAAAGCTCTAGAGTTAGATGGGTTAATTCCAGAGATATACCAAATATTTCCAGATAATACTTTAAAGATATTAGCAGAAGCATTTGAAGAATTCAAAAGCAAAGAAAGCAAATTCCCATCATGTAAATATGCCATGATATCTCCCATTTTAAAACAAGACAAAGTACCTAAACTAGCAAACAGATTTTATTTTAAATAGGAAGGTGCAATATAATGTCATTAGGCTCTTTTCTCTAATTGATTTGTCTAAAAAAAGAAGGAACTGTCAATTATTAGCCTAGATTTAGACAAAGCTTTTGATTCTATAAGTTGGGCATATTTATTTGAAGTACTTAAAAAGTATAATTTCTCCTTTATCTTTATTGAATTAATAAGTAGATTATATGAAGATTCCATTTCACATATGAAAATAGGTGCATTCCTCTCAAGTCCATTAAAAATATTAAAAGGAACAAAACAAGGTTGCCCACTATCTCCTCTATTATTTGCCCTATCAGTAGAACCCTTTGCAAACTATATAAGAGCTAATTCTAATATAAATGGGTTCTCTATTAATATAAATCATATTTCCGAAATTCAACTCTTTGCGAATGATATTTTACTAACCATTGGTAACACTGATTCCTCTATTGACTATATTATATCTTCCCTGTAGATCTTCAAAGAAATCTCAGGTCTGAAATTTAACCATAACAAAACTGAAATGCTGTTAATAAACAAAAAAAAATACGTTCAGTCTTGAAAATCCACAATGAATTTAATTGGGAAAACGATAAACTTAAATACGTAGGTGTAACCATAAAATCTAATCAAAACACATCCATTAAAATAAACTACAAAAACTTATTAGACACCATCAAAAAACATTTGGGAAGCTGGAATAAAATGATTTTCACCATGGAGGAATGGTTATCTTTGATAAAGATGATTATCTTAAACTGTGAGCTTTGGCCGGTTAAGACCTGCATGATATCAACTTGAATGCCTAAGTGAAGCTAATCTGCACTTTTATCAAATAATACATGATTTAAAGTAATTTGTTTGTGTTGCATTGAGGAATATCTAGCTGGAAGCTGTGACTCTGTTTGTCAGTAGTACCTGTGGTATTTTCAGTTAAGGCTTGTTAAAAACCTGCATAGCCAGTGATAGGTGGGGGTAGTTCCTTCATTGTATTCAGTTTCTGTCTTATACAAGTGGTACAGTGAATTACCTTCTGCTTAAACTGTGAGCTTTGGCCGGTTAAGACCTGCATGCTATCAACTTGAACGCCTAAGTGAAGCTAAGTAACTTTTATCTGCACTTTTATCAAATAATACACAATTTAAAGTAATTTGTTTGTGTTGCATTGAGGAATATCTAGCTGGAAGCTGTGATTCTGTTTGTCAGTAGGTTCCTGCCCACCCTCCCTGTTTTTGTGTTGATGTTAATCTTGGTGACTTTGAAACTGCCCACCCCTCTTGTAAATTTGCACTTGGATACTCCTCCTGGGCCCATCTCATTTGCTCGCTCATAAAAAAAAAAAAAAAAAAAAAAAATCTGCTTTTACTGTATTTGCGTTTCTTCCTACTTTATTTTGCTTTTGCCTCATCATAAAAGTACTCAGTTGTATTTATTACTGCTTGGTGTAACTCACTCTAAGCCTTTTAGTTTAAGCACTTGGGCTTCAGACCAGTTGTTTTACATTAAGAAGGTTTGTGCTCTGCACTGTAGTGGCAGGACAGGTAGCTTACATCCTTGTAAGTTGGGAACTGCTGACTGAGGGCTCAGTGTTTGTTATTCTAAAAGTGTATTAATTCTGGTTTAAGCACTTGGGGTTCAAGCCAGTTATTTTACATTAAGAGGGTTCATGGTCTGCACTCTTGTGGGAGGAGAGGCTGGAATCTGCCCTTCTGAGCTGGGAATTTCTGGTTAAAGGCTTATAGTGCCTGCATATTTGAACTGCTTCTTACTAATTTGGTACACCCTGTTTGCTGTAGCATAAACTAGATCCAGGCCTGCTGAATCTAGCTTTGTTTGTATAACTTGAGCACTAATCCAGGCATTCCTTAAAGTATTCAATTGTATTTATTACTGCTTGGTAGTAATTTGATTAAAGTGTAGCTATCATTCTAAGTCTTTTGGATTAAGCACTTGGGCTCAGACCAGTTGTTTTACATTAGGAAGGTTTGTGACCTGCACTGTGGTGACAGGACAGGTAGCTTACATCCTTCTAAGTTGGGAACTGCTGATTGAGGGCTCAGTGTCTATTATTCTAAAAGTGTATTAGTTCTGGTTTAAGCACTTGGGCTTCAGGCCAGTTATTTTACATTAAGAAGGTTCGTGGTCTGCACTCTTGTGGGAGGAGTGGCTGGACTCTGCCCTTCTGAGCTGGGAATTTCTGGTTAAAGGCTTATAGTGCCTGCATATTTGAACTGTTTCTTACTGAAATTGGTACACCTTGTTTGCTGTAGCATAGACTAGATCCAGGCCTGCTGAATCTAGCTTTGTTTGTATGCTCGTTTGCTTGTTATTTCCCTGAAACGCTAATTCCACCTAAAATGCGGCTTTTCAGCACTTCTGTGGATCCCTAGTGACATCTGCATTGCTTACTGTACTTATTTCCTTGTTTCACTTGAAAGAAAGTTACTGTTTGTCATTTTTGCATTTAAGTAACCTGTAACATATTGCATTTAAGTTACCTGACACTTGCTCACTAAAGCAATTATATAAGTCAGCACTAAAAAATTAAAAGCACTACACCTTCACAAACTCCACTTGAGTACCTTGTTCCCCACTGGCCCTTTTTTTCAATTATAAAGGAATTCCCAATACTATTCTAGCATGTCCACAGGTCAGTTGTCAATTTCCTCTCCGGTCCAGCTGGTGAATCTGGGAATCTTGAGGCAATGTTACAACTGCCTCATGTACACAGACAACCCTCTCCCCCTCCCAACAAATCCCAACACATGTGACAGATGCAACCATATAGCCAAACTGGAGGCTAAGCTCTCTCAACTCAGTACTGGTGAAACCTGTTAGGAGGAGAAGGAAATCACACTCACTACAATTCCAGTCTCACATAGACCTACCACGACAGCAAACCAAACACATAAACACACAAAAACATACTCGGAGGCTCAAAATAAAAACCTGCCTAAGCAGCAGAGACCACCAAAGCATACACCCAAGCAACCGCTACCCCAAAACAAAACACATGCAACACATAGCTCACAAAACCAGTGTGCTGAACAGTCACAGCCCATAAGGCTAAAAAACACACCTGATACACTTGTAATAGGTGACTCTATCATCAGGTACACTGATGTCCCGCTCACCAGGCTGAACAAGGAGAAGGTCACGGTGAGCTGCCTGTTGGGAGCTAGGATCCGCCACATAACACAAGCACTCAGGTCACTCCAAGGCAAGTACAAATATGACTCCATCATTGTCCATGCTGGTGTGAATGACCTGAGACGTACCTCCCTGGACTACATGAAAAGAGACATAGAGGAGCTCTCTGAGCATGTGGCCCAGGCCGGTATGACCCTGACCTTGAGTAGCATCTTACCCTCACCAAGAATGATGCCACAATATGAAGACAAGATGATCAATTTCAACAATTGGCTTAAGTATTGGTGTCATTCAAAGGGGATCCAATGCCTGTCAGCCTGGGATGACATGCTTGACAAGCCACGATGCTTCACTAGGGATGGCTTGCACCTGTCACCCCTGGGCTTTCGGATATTGGCAAAGGCTCTTGCTACCGCCATAGTGCCTTTTTTAGGCAAGGCTCAAAAGACAAACCCACCTCCATAGGTATCACAAGGGATAAGAAACTAAGAGTAATGCTACTCAATGCCAGAAGTCTAAACCTCAAGATGCATGCACTCGAAACTCTCCTTAGCATGGAGAACATCAATATCTGTGCAGTAACAGAAACCTGGTTCAAGGCTCCCGAGAGCACCAGAGCACTGCCAGGTTATACCTCATACCATGCTTTTCGACCCCAAAACTTAGACCGAACCAGAAAAGGAGGGGGAGTATCAATATTCATCAAAGATACCCACACCTCCAGGTTGGTGGCACAGCACGAAGCATCAGAGACTATCCATGTGCAACTAACAGTGGGTAAAACTGCCTTCCAGTTTATAGCCTGCTACAGACTACCCTCCCAAACCCAGGAACCCCACTCGGCCTTCCTGAGAACACTGGAAAATATGAAGGTCTCTCCAAACACCATTATATTGGGCGACTTCAACTACCCAAACATAGACTGGGAGCATTACTCTAGCTCCAACACCCTAGCTCAAAGGTTCCTAGAATTTATAAACTCAAATGCTATGGAACAACTTGTTACCACTCCCACAAGGGGAAAACATACTGGACCTGATCATCACCAACATGGGGACTCTATGCTCCAGACCAGAAGTGTATCCCTCACTGGTAAGATCAGACCATAAACTAATCTCACTGGATATTCACATTCCGACCCCACCCCCTGCCCAGAAAACCACAGTGAAAAACTTCTCTAAAGCAAATTTCACACTCCTCAAAACCAAGGTGGAATCCTTCAAAGCCCTCGGGCCTGTGGAAAATACGGCCCAGACCGCAGAATCCTTTATAAACGCATTCTATGAACACCTTCAGGAATGCATGGATCATGCAATCCCAAATAAAACCAAGACCCAATCCTCCAAAGGCAGACATCCTGTCTGGTGGACCCCAGCCATAAACAAACTATACAATAGAAGGAGGAAGCTACTACATGATAGAGCAAAATCCCAAAAAGGGAAGGCATCTCTGATCAGTGTTAGCAAAAAACTACGGGCGCTCATAAAATCGTCTAAGGCCAGCTTCGAGAGAAAAATTGCACAGGACACTAAGGATAATCACAAGGCTTTCTTTGGTTATGTTAGGAACCTGGGTGGGAATTCCCAGATATGCTTAGGATTGGTCCAAAATGGCAAAAAATACACCAAACCCACAGACATTGCCAACATCCTAGCTGAAAGGTTCAGTGCAAACTCCCCCCCCTCCCCACCAAAAGGGCAAATATCTATCCCAGCAGAGTGCTGCCCCCCTGACATCTCAGATGCTCAGGTAAGAGCCGCCCTCTCCAAAGCGAAAAACACAGCATCAGTGGGACCAGACGGTGTCCAGGGCTGCGTCCTACATGAACTCCAAGAAGAGCTTAACCCAAACATAAAACTACTGTTCAATCTCAGCCTTACCACAGGATATGTACCCAAAGAGTGGCATACAGCAACAGTGGTCCCTCTCCACAAAGGTGGTGCCTCAACGGATCCTGGAAACTATCGCCCCATAAGCCTGCCTAGCTTGGTCTGCAAAGCTATGGAAAGGATGCAGTCCAGCTTTGTTAAGGGAAGATCCTGCCTCTTGAACCGGGTCGATTTCTTTGAAACAGTTACCAAGGCCATTGGCAAGGGGAAGGTGGTCCACACAGCCTACCTGGACCTCACAAAAGCCTTCGATACAATACCCCACTCGGGCATTATAGATAAGCTCACCAGCTTAAATATAAACCCCTATGTCACTAGATGGGTTGCAATCTGGCTCAAGGACAAAACCCACATGGTTAGAATTGCTGGAGCCATGTCAGACTCCAAACCAGTTACAAGTGGCATCCCACAAGGCTCAGTCCTGGGACCTCTCCTGTTCGGTATACATTTCTCGGAGGTGCAGGCCAACACAGAAGGACTGTGGCTGACCAAGTTCACAGATGACTGCAAACTGGGCGCTATAATCGACTCTCCAGCCGACACAAGCATCCTCCAAAAGGGCCTCATAGAAACAGACAACTGGTGCCAGAGCCATGGCCTCAAGCTAAATGCCAAGAAGTGTATAGTCATCCCCTTTGGCAAAAACAAAGTGCCCACAAATTACCACATAGGTGGTAATCCATTAAGTACGGAACAAGTAATTAGGGACCTGGGGACCCAAGTTGATCGCAATCTCTCATTTGACAACCACGTGGCCAAAGTGGTTAGAAAAACATTTTATATAGCCCACCTAATCATGAAGGGATTCACATCTAGATCAGGGGAGGTCATCGTGCCTCTTTACTCATCCCTCATCAGGCCCATAATTGAGTACAATGCCCCTTTTGGGATGTACCTTACCAGACACCTGCAGCAACTGGAAAGACCCCAAAAAGTACCTCACCAAGAGGATCAAAGGGCTCAAACAGATGCCATATGCTGCCCGGTTAAAGAAACTCCAGCTCTACTCAGTGGCATACCGCCTGCTCAGAGGCGATCTGTGCCTGACATATAAAGCCATGTCCAACCCGGAATTACTGGACATGCTGCAGACTTGAACCTCAGCACTGAAATAAATAGGACATGCTGGAGGACAGATTCATACAGGTTAGGCAGAGTCCCTCATTGACTCTCTTCAAGAAGAATCTTGATGAGTGGATGGGAGATAAATTAATTTAAAATGGGTGGCAAAAGCCAAACACACTCTGGCTAGGCTTATAAATGCCCTAGTGCAGATAGCCTAGTATGAACCTATGAACCTATCTTGTCAAAAATATTATTTTTTTTGACAAACACTAGTAGCCTATCCTTCAAAAAACTAATTAAACAAATAAATTCCTTGTTGGTAAAATTTTTATGGCATCCTCAAAAGACGAGAATAGGCTTTTTGTGGCATTACAAAGGTTGGGATGAAGGAGGAATAGCCTTCCCAAATACTGAATTGTATGCAGAATTAGTTATTTTTAATGTAATGTGTCAATGGTTAAGACCCAACTATGTCTCTAATTGGAAAAACATATATAAGACCATCCTTTTTTACAATAATCCCACTGTCATGGATTATGATTTCCTTCCAGATAATAACAAAATATTATTAGTCATAAAATACATTGTATACAACACAAATAAAAACACCAATTTCACTCCTTTTGTCAATTACATTTTAAATAACTTCAAGAAGAAAATGCATAGCAGCTACACCTTCAAGAATTTATTATTTATAAAAGTTCCTATTGCTTGTACTAAAGGATGTCTGGACTCTTTCAATATACATAAAATAAAAGAAATGAAAGAAAATGGACTGGACGTTTGGCATCAATTTTTAAACAACAACAATGTTCACAACTTAACATTTCTCATAGCTAGATACAATATAAATCACAATAATTGACTAAATATACAAATATTTAGAGAATGTATTTCTAATGAATTAAAATGTTCTGGAATTTAAATATAAGTGTATTACTTAAAATATTAACTTTTTTTGTGAGTTAAATACATTGAATAACAATAATAATATATCTTTGTCAAGGATTTACAAAATTCTAAGAGACGATCTTCAAATCCAAGATGAATCCTTATGGAATTTTTCAACAAAAGTTAATAAAAACAGTTTCTCTGGAAAGGAAAAAGCTCTAATATTCAAGTTTATTAATAACACTTCTTCTCCATCCTGGAAAATCTTTACATGTAAGTATACACATAACAGCTATTACACACCTCACAAAGTTGCCTTGAGAGTGAATAGGGATATTGTTGAATGCTGGAGATGTGGTGAAAGATTAAACACAGACTGAGTTCATATGTTCCTGAATTGTAAAATAGCACACTCTCGTCTCATTTTAGGAATTTCATTAAAGCATTGTGGTCGAACAAATGTGAATTATCAGATTCTTTGTTATTATTTAATGCACCAACACCATCTTGTATTCCAAGAACTCCAGTGCACCTTCTCCGGTCTCTTCTCGCAATCACAAGGAAGACTATCACTCTAAATTGGAAGAGTAAAGAAGACCTCCCTTTTAAAGACTTCATTTCATTAGCTAAGATTGTCTGTAATAGGGAAATACTAACGATTGTCTCAAAAACTACAAATGCTACTCACAAAAAATTATCATGGTTAAAACTTAGAAAACTTCTGGATAAAATGTAAAAACACTTATGAAATTGTATCTGTTATAGTACTTGTATATAGTTTTATTTTGTTTGTTTCTTTATTGTGTTTTTGCATATTCATGATGTTTATTGTTTTACTGTCGATATGTATCTTTATGAAAAAAACAATAAAAAAATCATTAATAAGAATTGCAATATGTCTTTTCATATTGGGATCAACAGTTCAGAGTAATGGTGAGTGTGGAAGAGAGGTGAAGAAGAGAGTACAGGCAGGATGGAGTGGGTGGAGAAGAGTGACAGGAGTAATTTGTGACAGACGAGTACCAGTAAGAGTGAAAGGGAAGATCTGTAAGAGGGTAGTAAGATCAGCTATATTATATGGGTTGGAGACAGTGGCATTAACAAAAAGGCAGGAGTCAGAGCTTGACGTGGCAGAGTTGAAGATGTTAAGATTTGCACTGGGTGTGACGGGGATGGACAGGATTAGGAATAAGTATATTAGAGGGTCAGCCCAGGTTGGATGGTTTGGAGACAAAGCCAGAGAGGCAAGATTACATCGGTTTGGACATGTGCTGAGGAGGGATGCAGAGTATATTGGGAAAAAGATGCTAAAATGATAAAATGTAAAAACACTTATGAAATTGTATCTGTGATGGTCCTTGTATATAGTTTTATTTTGTTTGTTTCTTTATTGTGCTTTTGCATATTCATGATATTTATTGTTTTACTGTCGATATGTATCTTTATGAAAAAAAAACAATAAAAAATCATTAATAAGAATTGCAATATGTCTTTTCATATTGGGATCAACAGTTCAGAGTAATGGTGAGTGTGGAAGAAAGGTGAAGAAGAGAGTACAGGCAGGATGGAGTGGGTGGAGAAGAGTGTCAGGAGTGATTCGTGACAGACGAGTACCAGTAAGAGTGAAAGGAAAGATCTACAAGAGGGTAGTGAGACCAGCTATGTTATATGAGTTGGAGACAGTGGCATTGACAAAAAGGCAGGAGTCATAGCTTGACGTGGCAGAGTTGAAGATGTTAAGATTTGCACTGGGTGTGACGGGGATGGACAGGATTAGAAATAAGTATATTAGAGGGTCAGCCCAGGTTGGATGGTTTGGAGACAAAGCCAGAGAGGCAAGATTACACTGGTCTGGACATGTGCTGAGGAGGGATGCAGAGTATATTGGGAAAAAGATGCTAAGGATGAAGCTGCCAGGTAAGAGGAAAAGAGAAAGGCCTAAGATAAGGTTTATGGATGTGGTGAAAGAGGACATGCAGGTGGTTGGTGTGACAGAGCAAGATGCAGAGGACAGTTAGAAATGGAAACAGTTGATCTGCTGTGGCGACCCCTAACGGGAGCAGCTGGTAGAAGAATAAGAATAAGATATTAATTTTGTAACTAAGGGTACTGTTCCATGTTATGATTGTCAGTTTTGCAGTTACATTAATAGAAGTAATAAATGTAAACATTCAATTACAGATAAGAGGTTTTTTTTACCTCTGATGCTTTGCTACTTGTAAATCTATGAATGTAATTTATTTAGCAACATGTGAAAAATGTGCCTGTTTTTATGTTGGTAAGACCAACAGGGTGCTGAAAGAACATGTATCAGAGCATCTTTCTGATGTACCTAGGAAAGTTAATAGTTACACCTTGGCTAAGTATATAATGGATATGCAGGAACCTCATAACTTTACCTTTAAGGTTATTAGAATTATTAATACAAAATGATATAGGAGGTGATGTCATTTTAAATACTAAATGTATTGAATATAAATGGATGAATTACTTCCATGCAGGTACCTATTCAGGGTTAAACTAAACTGTTAGTATTAAACCTATTTTAAAGAAAAGATTTTTATATACTAATTAGATAATTGTTTAATAGTTTTATTGTATTATTAATTTGATTTGGCTGTATTCTGATTGGTTAGTATTTATGTGTGATATTTAAGAATAACTGGAGTTCATTTTATTTTATTGTAAACATTGAAAAAAGTTTGCTTCAAAAAGATTTGCTAATAAATATATTTTTAAACAGTTTAATGCATTGCTGAGTTCCATTGTGATGGTATATATGTCACCTTATCAAAATACACAAGCATCATAGCACAGGTGATCAATTCTAGCATTTCAAAAATTAAATAATCAAGTTACTGAAAAAAAAATAGTTAAAACTAGTTTCCTTTTATAGTAATTTTCCTTTTTAAATTAGTTAACTAAAATCCTAGCACCAAATTTAGGCTTACTTTGCTGAACTTTGGGAATGTTTCCAAATGAGTTTTTCTAAGGTAAAATGCAGAGGTAGGGATAAGGGCAGAGATAGGGTTCACCCCCTGCACAACCATGCTGTTGTGAGTTAACTTTAAGCCTGCCCTTACCTCCAACCCTACAGAGTAACTAGCCTTTCTGTAACACTGTCACTATGCAGGATATTCACCCACACTCAACATACAGCAGCACACAATGTCATCACTAAATTTATCACCTTCCCTAGCCATTACTCTAAACTTAACTCACAACTACACACACACACACACACACACACACACACACACACACACACACACACACACACACACACACATACACACACACACACACACACACACACACACACACACACACACACACACACACACCTGCACCCTGATGCTGAAACGTAATCTTTTAACATTAAATCTTAAAGTCACTCTTACCTTATTCACTTGATCTCAGCTCTTTTTACATCTCTAGCATGTGATAATGAGTGCTCTCAATGAATTTTTCAAGCACTTCTGTCTGTTGGTGAATTGACAATTATAAAGGGGAAAGTGAACCCATAGATATATACATATGTGTATAAAGATAGATGCATAATTATAACAATCACCAAGCATACACTTTTAACCATCACTGGGGACAAAACGGCAAGTTTTTCAATGAGGTCCCAAGTAGGGAACTTCACTTTTACCTGATATTATATTAGTTAAGGGGTACAAATTTTGCTTTTGCCTCATATCATAATTTCTAAATACATGCAGAGTTCAAAATTCTGATGGTCTCTATTATAACAGATACATTGCTTACTCACATGCAGAGACACACACACACACACACACACACACACACACACACACACACACACACACACGCATGCACACATGCAAACGCACACACACACACACACACACACACACACACACACACACACACACACACACACACACACACACACACACACACACACACACACACACACACACACACACACACACACACACACACACACACACACACACACACACACACACACACACACACACACACACACACACACATACACCACATGTAGACAGATGCATGTATTTTTTCTATACCTGTTTTTCCTTTTTCCAACATGATATTACTAGCAATTTTCCTGACAATCAGCAGAGGCAAGGCAGGAACCAGTTGTGCATGGATTCCAGTCAGTCAAAGATTATATAGAAACTCACATCCACAGTGATAGTCATTTCTAATGTGGGAAGAAGACAGAAGTGCAACAAAAATGAACATAAACATGGGAGCACTGTATGAACTCCACATAGAAGGCTCACTAAGTGTATAATAATAGTCCTAAGTCATGCACCACTATACAAATGTGTGAGTTATGTTGTGTGTGTGTGAGATTTTTCCATCTTGCATGTGTTTGTCTTGTTATATGCTTATAGTACCTTTTGCTCTCTGCTTACAGCTGTCAGTATTTAATTGCCTTGATGAATGCTAACTGGATGCATTTCTTAGACATTACTGGGAAGCACTAGATAACTTGCTAGGGTTGTTAATAACTACCTTAAACAGTGCTAGAGCTTTCTCATGCTTTGCTATAATCACTGGAGCTATTCAAGCTTTAGAGTAAACAGACTAAACAAGCGAAAGTTATGTATGCTCTTAACTTTTGTTTGTGTTGCACTTGTTGACATCCAGTTGCTTACTGACTATTGCTTCATTGCGGTTGTTGAGGCATCTTCTGTGGACATTAGATCACTTAGCAGTGTCTGCCACATATGTTCATTTGCAGGTGTTGTTGTGACTTTTTATATGTTCAAAGTCTGGATTAATAACCATATTAAACTCATTTTTGCTTCAATATTCAGCCTTCTTGATGCTCCTTTTAATTCTGCTTGGCTGTTACTGTCATTCCAGAACATTCCTGGGAACAATAACAGATAACCACATACTTCTGTTTGCTTAGTATGCACTGGCTCATTCAAATGTTTTAGTAATGTCAATGATGCCAATTCATATTTTTCTATTTTAGATTTGGAATTCCAAACTATATATACTATGGTGAGTACCTCCAGGGTTTCAATGTTCTTTGCCCTCTAGACACCTTGTCTTCATTAATTGTATATATGTGTTTATGACATACTTCCACATGGAGGGATATTTCTATCTCTGCATGAATGATTTATAGAGTTATACATTTGGAACTCTATTTCTATTTTCAGGAAGTTTACTAGTTTTTGTGGACTTTTCTAGAAAACTAGCATTTACTGTTATGGGGAGATTGTATTCCCAGTCCTTTGCATATACAGAGTGTTTGATGGCGGGTTATTACTGTCTATTGTTCTTACACTGAGTGGTATAGGCATGCACCTTGTTTACTGATTAGTGCTCATTTCCCTACATGTGTCTAAGGTAATGTGGTGTTGCATGAGCATGTGACAGGGAGAGGCCCCACCTGTTGTTTATTTTACTAACAATAATGAAACTGCACTTCTCTTGACGTAAAACAGGAGAATGTGATTGTTTACTTGAGACAACACAGAAAGCAACCAGTTACTTTTCTACTACTGTGGTGTTTTATTTGATAACTACATACATACATTCAGTCTCACTCGTTATATGTAAAGTGCTAACTACATGTGGTGGCATTGTTAGGTTACTGTAGATGTAACTGGTTCAAGAAGGTGAAAGGAGAAGGGATGATATTACTAACCAAAGCCTTCTCAATGGGGCAGGGTATCCTTCCAAAAGCCACAGAGACCTCACTAGGTGCACATGGCCTCTGCCAAAAGATTTTTTGACTCAGCTCATGAGGGATTCTTGATTTCTTATATCTCTTGAGGGAACATTAGTTCAGTCACTCATTGAATGGAACCTGGGAGCACAAGGAAAGAACCTAAAAGGAATACTTCAGGGAATACTACGGTTCTTTCATGGAATGTGAGAGGTACCTCTCATCCTATTTGGAGAAACAGGCTTGTGATGAAATTATCTCTGTAAGGATGTCATGTTTACAGAAACTAAACTTACAGTTAGAGAAGCACACACAATGAGGAAAAACAATGCAATACAATACAATACAGATATAGCTGATCACCTGCTGGAGAGTGATGTTCTTATACTTTTTCACAAATCCCTATATTAAACAGCAAAGGTGGATGAAACAAGTGTAATAGAGAATGGATGTTTTTGATCACTACATTATAATTTGGATATTAGGCATTGCATATGCCTGCAATGAAGGTAATGCAGATTTTTAGGAGATTTTCAAAGAATGGAAGGAGATAGTCTAACAGTAGAATATGATATTATCCTAGGAGATCTGACTCTTACTTTTAATCCACAAATAGATACATTAGTCTTCTCAAAAAATGGATTCTTTGAGAAGAAGGAAACTCAACATAAATCTCAGAAATCAGTTTTTGAGTGGATAAAAAAAAGAGTTGGGTAGATTGCTGGAGATGAAACCATGAGGATGAGACCAACATAACTTTCTCAGGAAAATCTAAATAAAATGAAAATTCATTTGGATTATATTCTTCCACTCTCTATGACCAATAGGATATATCCAGTTGGTGAGATATGTAAATCGGCAACATCAGGCCATGGTCCCTACAGTAGCTGCTATATATATGCAAGTGGAGATAAGTAGGGTAAAGACATGGATGTGGGCACACTATAAACTGAGACATGAACAAGACAAATCAGTACTCAATGGTTTAGTAGAAGACATTTTTGACAGGGACAAGTTATCTTAAAAGTAAATGGTGATGCATAAGCTAAAAGCTGTGAAGCAGATCTCAAGATCAATTGTATGACCAAGGAAGATAATCCAAAAATTATAAGTACAGAATTATTACTAGGAAGGAAACACAAAATGCTGTCTTACAAGCCACCTTGGTCAGTCAAAGGTCTATTAACAAGAGCTTTTTTTTTTGAAGAGGAAAATCTTTAAAAAGGTCTTTCCTTTTAATCAGTTTCACAAGGTGAAGCTGAGTGAATGTGCAGAAATTATTACTGGCGGATCAGTGCAAATGGAAATCTGAAATATGTAGCAAGGCAGTTTAACCAACAGAATGGTTATCACACTGTCATATAGCATAGAAGCCAGGAAGGTATTTTATTATCAAAAGATACAGGCATCCAAGAACAGATGAGACATGTCTACCAGACCCTATTTAGTTGCCCTAACATATGGACTGAAGAATAGAATAAGAAAGTCCCTACTTTATAAACACCATAAATTCACTACTCAATAAAATAGCAATAACAATCCCTAAAATATTTTCAATCCATCAACAATTCCAATGTCTTCTTCCTCAGCTCTGGCCCTACTTCTGCTATAAAGAAATACCTCCTCAAACTTAAACCTACCACTTTTGCTATCAATAATTTACCAAGCAAATAACTCAAAATTGCTGCTGACTCCACAGCTTACTCTGTCTCTATTCTCACAAATAGATCTATCCAAGAATCTTATGTCCCCTCCCACTGGAAGAAACCTTATATCCTACCTCTTCACAAAGGAGGCAACATCACTGAATTATCCAGCTAAAGGCCCATAGCCACACTTTCCCTCTTGTCTAAAACACTTGAGAAGTGCATCTTAATTCAGCTACTTAAACGTATCATTGACAAAAATCTTTTCAATCCAACCCAGCACGATATCTCAGCATAGTAGCAGGACAACCCTCACCTCCTATGTCTTCCCACACTCCTATATGTCTCACCAGTTTTCAACAACCCCAAGGCCACACACATGCGCATACTTGAGCAATGCTACAATTAAGTTGCAAATCTGCATCCAATAAAGCTTGCAGTTTTTATCACAGCATTGCTCACAAACACCACATCTAGTTAGTGCTTCCCCATTACCTTTCTAATGATTTCATCTACACAATGTAATGCATCATCCTAAAAGCCCCCTGCTGTATGCTCTTTTCTGCAAAAGTACACCCCCAAATTAGTGATAACCATCTCTTCATGGTTCAAAAGTCCAACAACATAGCTGGATATGCCCTTTATACCAGCCATGTCTCCAAGGCCTTTAACTCCATCCCACTTCCTATTACACTCACTGAAAACCCACAGATCTTCAAAACTAAACTAAAGCAACTCGTCTTAACTCTTTGCTATGCCACTGTCATATTCCAGGATAAGATTACCCACTAGCACTACCAATGTAAGGAGCGATGTACTTAGAATTATTTTTTGCTTACTGGTTTTGCTGTTGGATTAGTACTTAGAATTATGTTCAACCACTTCATTGTTTAAATACCATTTCAAAGTGTATTTGAGAGCCTTTTTGTATTACTGTGTCTTATTATTATGTACAAATGCATAATCTCTTATGTATTACTATTATAACATATAATGTTTTAGCATTTGGATAGAACGTGACAATGTGATAGTGGAATGTATTGTTCTTTAAGTTTATATCTATGGAGCTTTTCTCCCTGGGCCTCCAGTGAGAAATGGCCTTGTGCCCAGCTGGACTTTCACAGTAAACAAAACTGAATAAATTAATAGATATTAATAAAATAGTAATAATACCTTGTTCCACCCACAAGTGCCACAACTTATACAAGTGGTCTGAGTGTGGAACCAGAACTTGGGAACAGTTGTTTCCCAGGCAGTCTCCTAATTCTTTCAGTTCATTCAGGACCACACAAAAAGCATACAATTTTCTTATTAAACAATGTCATATCTATGACCATCTTAAAGTAACTTGCAATGATTTCCACAAGCCCAAGAAAGAAGGACAAACAGTCGCATAAGGTAAAAGGGATTGTATTATGAAGGGAAGAGTGTGCAGTATATGTAAAGACCAACTGGAAAATAAGGGTCTGCCTTACTCATGAATATTCATAAAAAGGGGTCTAGTAAGGAAGACATCTTACCCGTAGATTCTGAATGAAGAGTAGTATGGCACAGGCTGAAGAAATTTAAGAAATGGCCCAAAATTTTGGCTCAACAAATGAAACACGTTTGTGGTAGATATTGGATTCCCTTAAAGCTAAGTAACAAAAGAGGAAAGAAAGTAGTAAATGTGGCAGGTGTGAGCAGTTAGAAACAGGTTTATTTTAAATGTTTGGATATTGTCCTAGAATGCAAATTAAATATCTGCTTCAGGATGCCCTACTTACAGAAATAATGCCTACTTAGAGTAGAACTAGAAATACATAATGTAAAAGCTAATGTTACTGTAATATTGTTGATATTGTCTTATGCCATTATTAGCTTAATTGCCCAGGCAGTGGAGAACATCAATCAAGGCTTATTTAACTCCAGTGTGTAATGTTACTATGATTAGCTGGTGAAAATGTTCACTCTTTCACAAACCTGGGAACATTGAGTAATTATTCTGAAAAGTGGTTACAAGTTTTCCACTGCTTTGGTCTTCCTAATGATGTTTGAACCTTTGTAATTTGGTATGAAGTTTTATTTATTACAGAAACTGGAATATCTTAAACCTCCTAATAAGGTAGTTAGGTCACTTTACACAGGACTGTACTGTATCTATACATAACCATGCTTTATTTCCTATATACTAAACTATTTCATCTATAAGATTTGTTTGTGCAGTTACTTAGCTGTCTGCTAAGTTTGCCGTGGTTTAAAGTTTAATAAAAATAATTTAACTTACAGAAGTAGCCATCATGATCTAGGCGATGGTGGTCAATATGTAGTATGTTGAAAATATGAGCTCAAACATTATATTTTGTTAGTGTCAAAGGCATTTGCTGAAATTTTTTAAAATGTGTTTTTCATTCTTCATCAGCTTTTGGGTGGAGCCATAAGTTTTTTTTTTTTTTTTTTTCATTTTTGGGCATTCATTTTTCACATTTTTTGAAGGAATTTTCTGTTTCCTTTGTTAAAGATATGTGGAAGTTGATTGCAGAATCTTCTTGGATTGCACATCATAGTTAATGGTGAGAAAAATAATATTTTTAAGATTTTGAAAGCTGTGAAGGAAAAGAGATATGTGACTGAATGTAAGGTCTAGATGGCCTGCATCAGTTTCATCTTGTGCATATAGCACATTTAATGCATGGGTAACTCTTCAGTTTTACTTGTCCATTTTATAATAAATATACAAGTAAGTAAATAAATTATACATGCATATGTATGAGGTGATATAGTGGTATCTGAAACTCCCTTATCCAAATTGGAAATTTGACAATAAAAACTTTAACTTTTTTATTTTAAAATGTCTACGCTCATTAGTCATTCTTGTGACACAGGTATTCTTCCATGGTTAAGTATTGTTTTTAATACCCGAGGAAGTAAATAACACATCTACCTTAGAATGTATGTTTAAATGTTTATTTCCAGTTCCCAGGAACAATAGACCTGACTGCACAATTGGCTATGTATTTAAGCAGCTTATCAAAATGGTGCCAACAGGTACCAGGGCCATGTGCCAAACAGTCATAAACAGTGGTGTTATGAATTGCTTGAATATTTCAGAAAACTGTTAAATTTGCTCTCTTTTCATCTATTTTGATTTGCACAATTTGATACAAAAACAGTGGGTCTGGGGCAATCTTTAGTCTCAGTTCATTTGTGCATACATCCCACAAATAACACTGTTCTTATGGTCTGTGATGGCCAATAAATACTGAATGTGACAAGGTTTATCTGAGACAGTACAAAATTTAGGTGTGGATTTCTACCACCCTATACACCAAGATGCAGGGAATTTTTTTTTTAAGTTTGTCAGACTGCAATCAGAAGGAGAGCCATGGAAAACGAGAGCAGCAATGTGATACTTGGATAGGTTAGATCATGTGGTAGGCTTAGTTTATTCTATGTGATATTACTCATATACACTGAAGCTCATGTGTTAGGCCTGATTTATTCTATATGATATTATTAATACACACTGGGGCTGCAGTTGTTTGGGTGCTTTGATGGAATGCTTACTACTGACAATACAGCTAACCTTTGATCATCACTACCCCATCTATGGATCAGGCTCCCCTTCCTTGTGAAGCAGAATTCTTCCCTAACCAAATTTAAGTGCAACTTGGACAGTTGGATGGGAAAATCAGAAATTCTTCCCTGGTTTGGTCTCTAATGCAAACAGGTAACCTGTAAATGGTTTATCTCCCAGGCCCATGCTTACACTTATCTAGGTTATCAGAACTTGTCAGAGATTTGGGATGCATGGCTAGACTTAAAAAGGCCCTTGTGGTCATTAGCCTAGTAAACACCTAATGAACCTATGAACCTATAAACATTTCAGCAGCCAATGAAATTAGGAAAAAAATATTACATTTTGTAGGGGATGAATGTGGAGTTGCATGGCTGAATTAATTCATTAGAAACTACGATCTGCTGTTTTCTTTACACAGAACCATCCTGGAGCATTAGATCAAACTAAGATGTCGAGCTGGGAATTCACTAGGTGGATGAAGTAAACATATTGCAGTCTGATTGAATTAATTCATTCATTTAGACAAAGATCCCTTGTCAGGATAGATAGAATTGTGTGTCAAGTATTGATACTGAACTGCTGATAGTAGTTATCAGAAGGTGTGAAGCTAGAATACTTCCTGCCTGCTGTTATGACTACAAATATTTGCAATAAGAACTTAAAAGTCAGGGCACATTACAATGAAATTGTGAAGAACATGAGAGAAAGGAGCACCAGTGTTAACAAATAGCTGGTATTCCAGTTATTATTAACATATTCCTGGGGCTGAGAAAGGGCTGGAACTTGTGTAGAGCAGTGACTAGTGAAAGTCATATAGTAGCCTTTCATAGTAAGCAATGGTTATATTTAGGACTCAAAAACACATTATTAATAAAGAGAAGGTTTAAAACTCATTGATACTGTTTTACTTCATCATTAAGGAAATGTGGCAAAAACATTTAATTTTTATTCATTTAGTGCCTTAAAGCTGACAGTACTTACTAAACATAACTACCTGATTTCAGAGGGGAACCAGGATGTGTTTTATACTTTCTGTTTATGTAGGGGAAGAATGCAATTTGTATGACATAACTTATTTGCATTGATAAAACTCTTGGCAGCTAAGCAAAGGAGTACACTATTCTAAGTGATGTCTGTTTTTTAAGGTTAAAAGTATTTTCACAGCTGGACTGGGCACTAGTTTATTTTATTTGCTTTTCCACTGGGCTAGTATGAGCCCATTTTCATTGGAGGCCTGGGGAGAAAACCTCCGTAACAACATGCAAGACAATAGAATTTGTTAAACAAGTATTTACAGCATTTAGCAATTTACAGGAGTACAAACAGGACAATCACTTGCAACATTGTTCAGTGATATGGCTGGAAGTTATGAAAGAAACTTTGATACATGGCAATGTATTCAGTATATGTAGAGTTTAACAGAAGAGACAGATAAGCTATACACATGCACAATTTTGAAGTACATGTTGAACAGAATAGACTATGTAGTTAACTATACAGTATTCATAAACAGGAGGGGATAACTGCACAATTATTCTTATACCATGTGAAGCAGGTTGAGGTAGAGGGTGCTTTTCAAGGGTGTCTCTTAAGAGGAGAGAATACTGCTGAGTATGGGGATAGGAGGGCTCAGTCACTAAATCAAGTTATGGAGGAATCAGAGATGGTACATGGGCAGAGCCACTGAGAAAACAGGCATTGCTGTAGAGACTTTTTGAATAAGAGGGCACTATTAATGGTCTGGAGAAGAGGTGGAAGAGCATTCCAGCGTTTAGCTACAGTGAAAGAGTAGAGATATGGACCTGCAGGGAGTTTTGGTCTGTTTACTTGGATAAGAGATTGATTTTCAGATCTTAGATGTCAGTTTGGTTGATAAGTAGTCAGAAGGGAGGCAAGGGCTGGGCATTCGAGAGGTTTATAAATAATTTTGTGTGCTGTAGATAGTTGTATGTATGTGAGTTGTTGTAGGAGTTCTAGCTAGTTCAGGGATTGTAGTGAATGGCAGTGATGGGAAGAATATTTATCACTAGTCACAAACTTAGCAATTTTGTTATAGCAGCTGTCCATCTTAGTTTTTAAAGAGGATTGGATGTTTATAAAAATGGGGGCACCATAGAGGAGAGAGGGTAGGAGAAAAGTCTGGGCAGGTGTTTTTCTAGTAGAGTAATTTAAAAAGTGTTTATGTCTATAAAGGGTACCATGTTTTTGGTGATTTTTTTTAAATGTTGTTGTGGATGTATTGGTCAAATGTTAAGCTGTCATCTATAGTAACGCCAAGTAACTTGGTATGGGGGACTACCTCTATAACAGTCTTGTTAGAGGAGTAAATGATAAATTCTGATTTGTTAATAGTGGTGGGTTATTTGGGGGAGTGTAAAGAGCAGTACTTTGGTTTTACTGGGGTTAAGGGCGAGGTGATTATTTGTCATTCAAATTTCGGTAGCAGAGAAAGCATTTGGGTAGTGGTCAGAAGTTCGGTAGCTGAGGTGCCGGAGCAGATAATAGTAAAATCATCTGCATATTGTACTACAGATGCAAGGGTAAGAGCAGAGTGACCCCAAAATTAAAATAACTTAATTAGGCAGCATAAATAGAAATTGCTGTTACAGATCATTGCATAATAACAAAGGCATTTTGCCTACTATCATACAATTTCTAATTTTTTTATTGTAACATTGTATGTGTTGCATTTATATGTGAATGCTGTTTTACTATATTTGTAACTACCTTTTCATTCACTGTTTATCATCTAGCTTTTTTTTTTTTGGGGGGGGGGTGCTTTTCTCTTCAGGTCTCTGCTGAAAATGGGTACCTGCCCAGCCAGACTAACCCAGTCAACAAATGTCAAATAAATAAATAACACTTTGTATATGTTCTTAACAGGATGAAATTAAGAGTTGCACCAGTAATGCCAGGTAACAACATAATTTTGGTCCTGAATGTTATGTGTAGATTGAATCCTATAAAAGAATTCAACACCAATCAAAAAAAAATTCTTGATGGATGACAAGCACCCTGCAAGCTCTGTGTGAGGGCTGTACTTCTCAGCCTTTTTCTTACATATACAAATTATATGGTTGAACAAATATCAAGAAAATGCCACCCACTTAAAGGATGAAAAACATCTTACCGTCACTACTAAATCTTGGAGTACAGCTGGTTAATGTAAAAACATTCAGGAATTGCTGACATTCAGAGACTAAGTATTAGAAAGACTACAAAACATGAAAAATTGGGAGAAATCAGAAACAGTACTATGTGAAGTGCTACACAATCTGACCTGAAATCAATCAGGTGTTAGGTAAATCATTCCTTGTTTCACAGAATGGTGCTACTATTGCTAGCTATACATCTAAGTATAAAAAATATTTCATATGCATAGCTGCTAACATGTTGTAAAGCTAGGAAAGAATTACAAAACCCTCAATCACAGTCACTGAACACTCTTTCTGAATACACCCCATCATTTTTTATGTGGTAGTTTTCCTTACTAAGAAGGTCATGGGAGCCAAAGCAACAAAGGAGTATATGTAGAATATATTCCTGTTTTTCCACATTCAGGTTTGCTCCAGAACAAAACCCCATGTCCTTCTCCTAAGCATACATAAATAGGAAGGTTACAGGACAATAACACCATAACTAAAGTAACACACCACAAACTAAGAAAAAAAAAAAAAAAAAACAAGCGAAAAACGTCAAACACAAATTCTAGTTTATTATAGTTGAGCAATTTCGTCAGAACAATGCTCAACTTCATCAGAACACTTAATTTCCCTTATGCAGTGGTTTAAAAAGGTAAAAATCATCACATGACATCAAAGCTCACCACCCAATGAACTTTTAAACAGATATTCTCAAAAAACACACTTTAAGACCTTGCCTAACATAAAAAACATACTTCAAGATACAACAATCAAAAAGTATTAGTAGATTAAAAACTGAGTCTGAGTTCAGACTTAAGGCTGAATTGATTTTTTCATAAAATAATTTATATAAAGTATTGGGGAAAATGTATTGACCATCAGTTTTTAATCTACTAATACTTTTTAAAACGTATGTCAGTCTAGCCTTGCCTGGTTCCAGGATTACTTAACATCAAACACTCTCACCACTACTCCCAGTGACCCTAGTAGTCCCACAAGGCTTAGTATTACGACCCCCACTCTTCTCATTATTTACAAACAACCTCCATACCTCAACCCCACAAGCCTCCTTCATCCAATTTGTAGACGACTTCACAGTCATATGTGCCACTACCAACTTACAAGAACTTCAAACACAGACTCCACAATCTTTCCTAGCAGTAGCAATAGAAAAATGGCTAACAAATTCCCAATTAATTCTGAATCCCCAAAAAAACAAGGTCATGATATTCCATCCCACTAAAACAATTGCATCCATGACCACATTTAGCATTGTTTCATTAAATAACACCATCATCTCCCCATCACATCACACTAAACTTGTAGGAGTCGAAATAGATTGCAATTGAGATTTGATATCCACATATCCCAGACACTACAAAAAGTACATAAAAACTTGGACTGCTGTATAGGAATAAATACTTCTTCACAGATAACACTAAAGCTACTATTGCCCAACCCCACCTGATCTATACACTGCTCTATGCATCTCCTATTCTCCTAAACCTAAGAAAATCTTAATTGGCAAGACTAGAAACCTGTTGTAATAAAATTGCCAGATATGCCACAGACTTGATATTTAGATCACACCACTGTGTAGCACTCAAACAACTCAACTGGGTAGAGCTCCCCCAACTCTTTCTTTTTAAGTAGCTAACTGCAGCCCCTAAAATCTTCTATGATCCTGAACAAATACCTGCCCTGAAACAAATATTAGTACCATATTCCACTGCCAGAGCTCTACGCTCCACCAACAAACTCCTCATTAAGACCAATACACCCAAACACCTAGCTGGAGAATCCCTCTTCTCAAATTACATAGGCAAAATATGGAATGAACTACCACAGGATATTATATCCACCTCTACCCTGTACCAATTTAAAACAATACTAAAAACTCACTTATCTAGCAAGTGGCTGTGTCTTTGCTCTGCTCCTGACTAATCTATCTCCTACAGAAAATATGATTACCTCTACCTCAATTAATACTAACACTAAGCATGCTATGCTTTTCCTGACTTCAAATAACAAAAATATCAACTTTCAGGCATCACTTCTTACTACTCGGGAGACTAACTTATACCTCATCCTTACATAATAAAATAACCAATGACATGTGAGTACTATTTAACCTCGTAATGAACCACAGGTATTCCGATAAGCTAATTGCCTGATATATATATATATATATATATATATATATATATATATATATATATATATATATATAAAAACTACCTTAAAATGACCGTAAAAATGTATCTTCTTTACTTATTTTAATGTGTGTGCATCCTGTATTTACTATATTGTATCTTCTTTGTGTATTTTAAAATGTATGCATCCTGCCTTTGCTGTATCTGTCTTGTATTTTTACTACATTGTACTTAATACAATTATGTTAAATGGAGCTTTTCTCTCTGGGCCTCTGCTAAAAAAGGACATGCGTCCAGTCGGACTTTCCCGGTAAACAAATGTAAAATAAAATAAATAAATAAAATAATACATTCAGACCCTTCATCCACAGCCTTTTAAATTCGTTTTTCCCCTAGACACCACCATTTTAACTAATGGATCTAGTCCTGGAACTTTAAAAAATTTCCCCTCATCCCCTAGTGATGACCACTGATGATGACTAACACTCCCACTAACCAATCCCCCTTTTCTGGTAGACCTCTTAATCACCCAAAAGACAACTAGATTTTCATACTCATATTATTTATAGATAGATAGATAGATAGATAGATAGATAGATAGATAGATAGATAGATAGAGAGATAGAGAGATAATGCCTAAAGATAAAAGAGCTAGAACTATAACTTTGATTTTTTTATGTTTAAGCTCCCCACCTGTTGACATAACAACAGGAAAGTTTAGTGAATAATTAGAAATAGACAATATTTAACATCTTAGGATAAGCCTCTTCAAACACATATTTTATTAGCTATGCTGGCTAATGAAAATTTTCTCACACCCTTACAATTATATGTATAAGATATGTTTAAAAAAAAAAAAATTAAAAACTAAATAATAGATCCCACCCCCATCCCCATACATAATTGGGCGACACCCACCACATGGAGAAGGGAAGGGTCTGTATACTAAGCATCCTATCCACATATGTCCATATACACCCACAATGAGATAACAAAAAGGGGAGTCAACCTTAAAGCCCCACCCACAACATTTTTAATAAATCTGCTTGTTCTAACCCAACTGGCTCAGGCGTCCAAGCATAGCTCATCTGCTGAATTAAGATCTCCTACCTACAAAGGACTGAGTATGTGTCTCTTTTAAGTGATATAAGGCTCCCACAGATCTAAAAAACATTTATTTAGGGACCAACATAAAACTGATTAAAAAAAACAACACCTCATCTGTAAGCGAGGACCTCCAAGACTTACCACTGCATCTTCACCCAAACTAGTAAGATTTTAATTCGACTTGCAAGTTTAATTTCACACAATTTCTCCTCAGCACCAATACAGAGGCAGCTGGGTTTTTAACTTGCAGGACTAAGCAACACTAACCCAGCAAAGTATATCACTTTGCTAATACATTGCCTGAGTGACACTAGTTTCTCAAATGGGGAAACACTGTGAATTAGTACCTCCCTAATATCATGTACTGAAGTTGTCTTCTACATATCATTAGTCCTCCTACAGTTGTGACACTTGAGTTTAACAGGCCCCTTCACTGAGGCCACTTCTTTTATTAATATTTACTAATAGCATGATGACCAACAATATGCAATGAATCTTTCCTCAACAGTGTTGAATACTGAATGTCTACACTGAGGACTAATTTAAAAACTGGCTTCTAAACTATAAACTCTTAAACTGATTTGTAAATGAAAAAAAAAGCTGAAGACATCTACTATGCCAAGGTTTAATTAATTAACCACCCATGTTGTGTGGAATGTTATACGTCTAGTAGCCTACACACATCTTGCATTTCATAGTATTGTCTGAAAAAAAAACTTAAAATGTATAAGATAAACAAATGTAAGTATTTTGTGAACAATAAACGCTATTAAAATTGTATAAATAGCAATGCTATCAGTAGGAGGTATTCTTTACAGTGATAATAGTGCATTTGTAGTCTTTTTCTTAAATATTGTAATATATTAAAACCCACATAAATCCCAAATCATATTTTTCTAAACATTAAGAAAAATATTTTCGTATCTTGAAAAGTATACAACTGAGACATCTATTGTTAGAACATTTCTTGTTAAGCAGATGTAAGCTTTTACATAACAAGAAATTCCACAATAAGTACATGTTTATTTGGATATTTACATAAATATGCCAAAATATGTTTAAGTGTATAATTAGCAATATAAATAATACTGGATATCTCTAAAGATGTTCAACTTACAGTGCAAATATTAATAAAATTTTCTTCAAAACATTTATGGTTTCACCTAATGTCATGCATCAGTTTATAATTCATTTGCTTTTTAAAGTATTAAGTACAGATGGAAATATTAATTATTTTCAAAATAACTAACAAACAGCTAACAGTTCCAATATTGTGTGATATAAAGCGGCATTTTCAATGAATTGTCCTGCCTCTCACATTGATGTTTCACACCATGCATCTCAATAAAATGCAGATCTCTCAGTTATGGGAATATGTGTATAAATAAGAAAATATGAATAATAAGTGGCAAACAGAGATTTATTACTCCACTGCGGGACATCCTAAACTAATGATTGTGCTATCATTTTGTTAATAACTCCTTGCCCTTTCTAATTCCACCTATTATTAATTGGAAAGTCACTTAGTTAAAAAAGCCAGTCCCAAAAAAGTTTGGGTATGAACTAGACGCATACCAAAAAGTTGTTTTAGGCTTGAACACAACCACAGAATTACTAATAATAATGAGATCTGGGAAATATCCAAGTTGTAACTAGATGGGAATATCAAAGAGTAATCAATGATCACAAGCTAAACTTGCTAGTGTGTGTGTGTATGTGAGTGTGTGTGTGTGTGTGTGTGTGTGTGTGTGTGTGTGTGTGTGTGTGTGTGTGTGTGTGTGTGTGTGTGTGGGTGTGCGTGTGGGTGTGTGTGTGGGTGTGTGTGTGTGTGTGTGTGTGTGTGTGTGTGTGTGTGTGTGTGTGTGTGTGTGTGTGTGTGCGCGTGTGTGTGTGTGTGTGTGTGTGTGTGTGTGTGTGTGTGTGTGTGTGTGGAGTGGTCACATTACAGGCAAGCATCTTGCTAGTGTATGCACTTCTGATATGGTTAGTCCTGTAAGCTCAAGTAAATGATGGTGACACATGTAAAGCTATTTATTTAAGTGAAGAATTTCTATGAATAAACTTAGAAGTGAAATACACACTAGTTATCTTTTGTAAAATAATGTGTGCACTCAGAAATCAACTGTTTTAGTTTATTGTATTTTCAGTTACTGTGAATGAAGGAAGCCATATGTGTTATGCCCATTAAATTCGACAGTACAGAAGTGCGTGTAAATGAAGAGCTGAACTCCATTCACAGGTGTTCGAGGGGATTAGTGACATACTAGCAATGATGTTAATGGACTAAAGAAATCTCCAACAGTCCACCCTGAAAGTTTTATAAAAATAATCACTGACTGCCAGAAAATGCTGAATGGTTCATCCCTGAAATTACCTTCCAGTAATGATAAGATCCAAGTCACCTCTAACTGTAGGAAGAGAGATGAGAGCCCCAAGCAAAGGGAGTGTCAAAAGTGGTTGCCTACATCTCTTGAGACAGCAGAGGTGTAAATATGCTCCCATTTTTCCAGAGATAAGCCCTTCTTAAATAAACCTAGCCACAAAATTTAAAGTTGTATGGAAGCTAAGAGCAGAGGTTAACATGGAAGGAACTTGTTCATTTTCTCAGGCTCCCTTTGTACATTCCAGGTTAGTACAAACAAAATATTCCTTTCTTTGTCTGAGATAGACTTTTATCAGACTAGCCAAATGGGAGAAGAAGCCCTGGCTATGCAAGATGCGAATTAATTTACTGCTTGTAAAGTTAATGAATTAGTTGCTATATTGTGTATAACTTAACCCTTTTTTCTTTCTATTGGGGTAGAGGAATGCGATTATATTTTCACATTAATAATAATTTCCATTTTGTCAGAGACATAGCAATGCTTTTATTGGGCCCAAAGAGTTGAGTTTAGTGTTTGTGAAGTCAATGGAAAGTAACCATGTGAACTTACTGAGATTTTTCTTAGGGTGGGATTGTGTTCTGGTTATGGCATGAGTTCATAGAACTTAAGAGATTGCAGTTTGAGGGGTCCTTTATATATGGAAAGAGGTATTTAGTATCTCCCCACTTAAGAGCTATGAGCAATGCAGCTGACAATTTCCCTGTACTGACAGATTGTAAGCCATTTTATTTCCTTTGTCATATGGAGAATCAGATTTCTCTGGGTGCATATAAACATAGTTAAACCTTATATATTTATCGCATGTTGTTGGCTTACATGGATGCACAATGAGAAATATAACGATCTACTAACAGTGACACTATAAAAACATTTATTCACAAATAATATATAGGATTATGATCAGCTCACTGATCATAACCCATTTATTATGTGTTCTCAACATGGATGCCAAAAACTTCACTTCGAGAGTGAATTTCAAGAGGTGAATTTGGCATCCATGTTGAGAACACATAATTTAAGGTTATGCTCAGTGAGGCAATCATAATTCTTTGTAGTGCATGGAGCTTTATCTGCTCCATGCACTACTAGTTAAAAGGGGGAAAAATCGGTAGGTGTTTTCCTGGCTTTCAAAGCCATAAAACACTTAGCGAGTAGTGTCAGAGAGGCAGTGTAATGCAGTCCATTGCATTTACACTTACCTTTCATGCCTCTGAACTGTGTAGATTTTCACAGGACATCCAGACTACTGCTTCATATTTTTTGTCTGTTCCTTATAAAGTTTGAGGTTTTTGGACAAACCACTCAAGACTGATTTCCCTAAATAATGACATGCATTTGAGTTTCAGAGTTCATGTCTTTCAAGGAATGGATGCTGACACATCCTGTTATTCTAACAACTATGGCTATCTGAGGAAGTTGGAAACATAATTCCAATATGGACAGCAAGCAGAAACAAATCTTTTATTTCTGCCACTGTTATTTGCTGAACAGTACCAGACTTTATTGCCAGGCAGGAGACCTGACCTTAACAACTTTAATAAAGAGATGCTTAACATTTGTTAAGATCAGGTTGCACACCACTCTGGTTTGTTTTTTTTCCAAATTTTGGAGCATAATCACCACGCTCCGTGCACTACAATGAGTTGAAGTATCTGCCATATTATGAATAATAATGAGGAACAGGCATGTTTTAAAGTTTGGCAGGAGAAGTAAAATCATATTTGTAATCACTAGCAATCTGTTTTCAAATAAATAAAAGTACATTTTGCCTTTGGCAGTTCATAATTAATCTCACAGTTTAAATACTGTAGTATTCATGTGTATCAAATGTATAAGAAGCCTAAAGTAAACATCTAAAGCAGTGAGCAGTTGTTGCATTACAGAGGAGCAGCTCAGCTACCCTGTGATGCTAACCCCTGCATAACTAAATGATCTATTTCTTCAGTCACTTGGGAGCTATGCAGAGTCATCCATGTATAAGTAAACTAATAAAAGAGACATTTTTTGTCTTCTTCCTGAAGGGAAAAATCTGTCTAAAGGAAAAAAAGTGCTGCATCACTTATGTGAGCAAAAGTTATAGCACTTTGGAACACTTCAAGTGCTTTGAGATGTTGGCCATTGTGCAGTTTAATGTTGTATTATTACTCAGTAACATACTGTGCATTTGGAAATTGCATTAAAATAACCAAGCAAAGTAACGTTAGTGAAATAAATGCAATTTGTATCAAGAGGAATGCACTGTATGTTGCAACTCCATGTCCATTCATCTTTATAATAAAACAGATAAATTAGTTTGTCTTTGCTGGTTGTTGCATTGTTGAATGTTGCTTTCATTCAAGAGTGCAAAGTATGGAATTGAGAAATCAGTAAAATGTAACATTTGGAGGCTATATTCATTTTACCACATATATGCACTTTTCAAAAAGAGATAACTGAGAAGAAAATATAGCATTATAGTCCTGATGCTTTTAAAAGTGCTTTTCTTTGATAACAAATGAACAAAAGCAATGCATTAAAAAAGTTTTATTAAAGTAAAAAGATGATCACGGTGCAGGGATGGTCCCAAGATTGCATCACTGTTGTTCTGTATCTTAAGGCTATATAAATGGTACTGTACGAATGCTCTTTTCACAACGATGATCAAAGGGAAGCAGCATACAGCTTTGTTGTCTCGAAAATTCACAAATACTACTCTAGAATTCCTGTAAGGGAAAATTAAGGGAAAAATACATGCAACAGAAATATTAAACATTAATTTTTTTAATTATAATTAATATACAAAGCAGTATTTTTCTATCTCCTACTGCTGTGAGCTGTTTCAGCCTGAATTATGGACACTGCCCTCTCCCTGCCAGCTTTGTTTATGAACTGCTATACTGCTTATGCAGATAAAATATAACTAATGGTTAGCAGCTCTGTTGCAGTGTATTTGAGCCAAATACTCTTAATTTAATTTTGTTTTTCACACTCTGCATTTTCATATACTGCCTGACATTAACTTCTAAGTCATGCAGTATAAAAAGGCATCTCCAAGTAATGTCACAACATAAGAAATTACTAACATCTGATGGAAATAGAGTAAAAAAATGCTCTGAGTTCACAAAAGTGTGCAGAAGAGCTACTAAATGATTCTGATTTAAACTCACCCAAGTTGCTTATGCAGGGAAAGAAAAGTAATTGTTAACAGTTCCAGGTCATAATCAGCCAATAGTACGAAGCAAGAGCTAAATTTAAAACTGCTTTTAGCACTTCTGAAAGCAGTGATACTTATTTCTTTTCCCAGCATAACTGCTTATTACTTTTCAGTATCTGGTATTGGAGAATGAATGAATGAATAAATGAATGAATGAATGAATGAATGAATGAATGAATGGCATAGTGCCCTGTTCTTTCTACAAATATATATGATTAATCATTTCATTTTCAAAACAGTCTGCTGTATTTTATTATTGCACTGGTGCAAATCACTTTTCTGCATTGTGCATTAGTAAATGAATAGAATGCCTAAAAGAATAAATGTTGTCCAATGTGGGTGACAGGCTGTTTCTCAAACCACGTTCTGCTCTAAACATTATCAACCTGTAATCAACCACAGGAGAAGTTCTGGACAATAATTAATAAAGAGTTGAAGGAATTTATCTGGAAAGAGAAAAGGGCAAGAGTTAAGTGGGAGAACTTGACCCTCTCCATAGAACAAGGTATTTAAGATTACTTGATTTTTATGGATAGTTTAGAACTATGCAATTACAGCTCATATATTTAACACAAGTAGAAGGTTATTAATAAAAGTGAAAAGGGATGATGACATAGCTGGGGGAGTTCTAGAAATAAGAAGAGGGTAGGATTTTGTATGCAGATCCTTAAGGAGAATAACAACAACCATAAAGAATATCATATTCATAGAGTTGCAGACAGTATTAGGCTGTGGTGGTACAGCGGTTAGCATTGTTGCCTCACAACAAAAGGTTCTCCGGTTTGATTCTCGGCTGAAGCACCTTCTGTGTGGAGTCTGAATGTTCTCCCCACATTCGAGTGAATTTAAAAGACATGCAGGCAGGTGTGTGTGGATGTGCCTTCTTTGAAAGTTGGGTGCTGGGCTGGCAACTCAACATTGCAAAAATTCACTGCCAATCATTAGCAGGCTGAAGTTCTGCTCTGGTGACCCCTAACTGGGAAAAGCTGAAAGTCAGTAGAGTTGCAGAAGGTATTCTAAGAGCTAAGTCAATACAGGACTGGAGAGAGATGATTTTTGTCAATAGGGATGACTGCAAGAGAGCAATAACAATTAATACATTTTTGGGAGTGTAATGAGTTGACAGATTTTAAAACTATCCTACATAGTACTCTATCACAAATATTGGGAGAATACCTTGTTGTAACTAACGAAATTATTATTTTGAGCTGGGAGACAGGATCCGAATTGCCTAGATATAGTAAGACATTTTCTTCACTTTTTATTTATATAAAAAGGGCTGATTAAGTTTAATGCTATTGGCTGCCAAAAAAGCAATTACATGAAAATGGAAATAAAAATATAAACTAACTATAATTGAAATATTGAATCTAGTTAAAGAGATAAGAGAACTGGAAGTGAGATGTTTAGAAAAAAGAAGAAGCAAATTACGTAGAAATGAATGGAATTTATGGGAACCATACATGCAAAACAATGTTCAGGAGGAGAAGGAGTGAAGTTTAAAAGAAGGCAGGAACTGAACAATAAAAACTGGAGTGAATGACAGTTGTTATAAAGAAAGAAAACATAAATGTTATGTATTATGCATGAAGAACATTATTAGTGTGTGTTTACCTTTCTATTATCATTTTAATATTAAATAATATTTAACTTTATTATCATGTGTGCCTGTGTTTTAACTGATATTTTAATAAAGGTATTTAAAAAAAATGCCATCCTGTGACTCCATTATACCCTAATGCAATAATACCATTGTATTGCAAGCCAGTATTCAGCAATGACAAATGCTTTTTTGATTGCAAGCTTTGGGGAAATACCCTACTGCAAGGATAAGTATTTATTCATTCAAATATTTTTTTTTTCCATCTGTTAAAGGGGTCCATTACACATGTGATGTATTTGGCATTTCTGTTTTTTAAATAGGGTGTGGTACCTCCAGAGCTGGGCTGAATTAATGTGTTAATTTGACTCATTTTGTTTGAATGCAATGTTGGGGGAACTCTCACAAAGGCAGCTGATGTGTAGGTTTTGGTTTAGGCTGGGGTTAGATATAACACTTCTATAGCAGACAAACTGAAGAAGAAAAAGGTAGTGGAATTGAGGACTAGTTAAATGGCTACTGGGGGTTTCACTTAGTATCCTTTTGTCATCCCTTCACTGAGAAGGTGTCCATCTAGATATGTAAAGGCTTTCCTGACAAGATCATAAATTAATGATCAGATAACATTTGGAGGTGGTTGGTGACTGGGATGGAGGCAGAGGAGGCTAGCTAAAGTCTTGTAAATGCACATGGAGCTAAATGTGAAAGCATAACAGTTTTTTTTTTCAGTGCAGTGGAAGGGGATGAAATGACTAGCTCAGAATATGCAGGCAATTTTAGAGGGTAATTTCAATTTAATTTTAAGTACACCGTGTGACAGAGTTACAAGACTTGGGGAACTACAGCAAAAAGCTTAGACATGTTTGTGGTCCATTGTGGACACTGTGCCCTCAGTAGATATTTAGAAATAACTGCATGACTTCTATAGAGAAAACACCTATTGATTGTGAAATACAGCCCTGATGACATGAATAACTACTTTTTTCCTGTTCACCTTTCAGGGCCCAAAGTACACCAATATTACAAATAAGTTTTGTTTTTGTTAGACTGAATATATATATATATATATATATATATATATATATATATATATATATATATATATATATATATATATATATATGTCCACTTTTAAATGTTGAAATTCCGAAATTTCGACTTTTTAAAAAAAGTACCCAAAACGTTGAGATTTCAGAATCTCGACATTTAAAAGTGGGTAAAAAAACAAAACAAAACTAAAGTAAAACAAACTGTTTGCAGGGGGAAAGCCCTCCTGCACCCCCCACACCCCCCTACTTAAATATATCAACTCCAAGACTGCACTACAGTGAAAAGAATGGTAAGTGCAACAAGAGCATTACCATTCTCTTCACTGTAGCGCGATCTTGGAGTTGGTATATTTAAGTAGCGTGTGTGTGTGGAGGATGCAGGGGTTTGCCCCCCTGCAAACACTTTATTTCAAGTCTCTCTCCTTTTTTGTAACCCACTTTTAAATGTGGAGATTCTGAAATCTTGTTATTTTCGGTATGCTTTTTTAAAAGTCGAGATTTTGGAATTTCGACATTTAAAAGTTCTCAGTTAACTAACGACCACATCAACGGTAAGTCAGTGTATTACAGAACGGAATACATTCCCATTTCGTAATACACTCGAAAACCACATTAAAACATGTATAGAGGGGGGCAAGCCCCCCTGCATCCCCACACCCCCCTACTTACATATACCAACTCTGAGATCGCACTACAGTGAGGGAATGGGACTAACTCCCAGTCTGCACTACTCACCGTTGGGGATTCGTTCTGTCGGTGAAGTCGTCATGTTGATGTGGTCATCGGTTAACTGGGCTTTCGTCCATCTGACATAGACCCATAGATATATATGTATGGAACTACTTTGATCCAGCGAATTTACGTTTCACCGAAACGTAAATTTGCAAACTCACTTACGCAAAAGTGCATTTTTTCAAAAATGCACTTTCATGTAAAACCTAAACCAAAAAAAAAAAAAAAACACTAAACACAATTATGCAGAGGGCAAGGCAACCTCTGCCCCCCCACACCCCCTCAACTTTAATATTCTCACTCCGAGATTGCACTACAGTGGGGAAATGGAATATTCCCTTATCCCCACTGTACCACAATCTTAGCAATAGTTTGTTTAGTTGTACAGCAACACTAAACGTTGATGTATAACTAAACTAACATGCAAATTGCATGTTTTTATTTCATTTCTCTTTTTTTTTTTTTTTTGTAATTATGTTCTTACACGAAAGTGCATTTTCGAAAAAAAAGCACTTTCGCATAATTGAATTTGTGAATTTAAATTTGCTGCATCAAATGGGATCTATATATATATATATATATATATATATATATATATATATATATATATATATATCAGTTCTATTGGTTTGGTTGACAGGAAGTTTGGTCAACTAAACAGATGGTCAACAGGTGTAGGAGATCGACAATCCATTGGTAGGGGACTTCCCTTCTCCCTCGGATTGTGCAATCTTGGAGTTAGTCTATAATTAGCAGGGGGTATGTGGTGTGTCTATTTTTTGTTAAGTAATATTTGGATGCACTGAGAAGCAACCTCAGCACATGTGTACTGGGAAGATGACATTTCCATTTTTGATGCAAAGTGGTTTACCATCAGGGTGTCAACATTCATGTTACTTGACCAAATTAAAGTAAATCACTCCTGAAGTGTTCTATAATTCAGAGATAATGGAGAATGTTGAGGAAACCTTGACTCAATTACTACAATTTTATTTATTCTTATTTATTTGACATTTGTTTACCAGGGTGGTCTGACTAGGTCTGCAGAACCCGTTTTCAGCAGAAGCCCAGGGAGAAAAGCTCCACATTCAGTACAATACAAATACAGTATAATCCAATACAATGAAGATTACATTAGAAATACTATACAAAAATAAGTTGGAAGAACAAACTGCTACAAGATGTTGTAATATATTACTACACATGTAAACAGTTCGATACAGTTAAAACATTACAGGCGATAATTGTACATACATGATGTAGAAATAGCAGCCAGAAAGTTAGTGATGCAGACATATAGCGAGAGAGAGTTAAGAAAAATAAAAGCAATAAAACTTGAGCAGTAGCTTAAGGATATGGTACAGAAGCAGAAAAGGAGTTAGAAGAGCTTCAGGATCTTGCAGTCTGTGAGGGATTGAAATGTGAGAGAAGAGGAAGACCTGAGCATTAGGCAGGCTTTATGCAGGAGCAGAGCCATGTATTTTAGAGATGATTTTTAAAGAGGCTTTGAAATGGGTTAGGCCAGGTATAAACCTGGTAGCTAGAGGTAGTGAATCCCAATATATAGAGACAGAGTATGAATACAGAGAGTGACCAGGTTTTCTTGTGGGTTTTGAGATAGCTAAGAGATTTTTGTCTTCTGATGGTAGGGATCGATTTGGTGTGTCAGGTGTGACTAGACTGGCTAGTGCAGGGTAGGCAGTAGGCTTGAAAATAAGGTTGTACAAGGTGGATAGCTGAACATAAGACAAGTTGGCTGTGTACTTCACGCCAGTTTAATTCTAGGCGTGGTTTACAGTGGTGTGTGTGTGATGTTTAGAGTTTGTGGCAAGCTTTGCAACTTTGTTGTAGCACTGTTAAAACTTGCTTAGGGTAGAATTTTGTAAGTTAGTTAAGATAGAGGAACCATAGAGAAGAGAGGGAAGTAAAAATGTTTTTGCAAGGGTAGTTTTGGTTGCTGCAGTAAAGAAATGTTTGTGTCTATATAAGAGTCCCAGTTTTTGATGAGCTTTCTTTATATTTTGCTGTATATGGGGGTCAAATGGAAGTTTATTGTCAATGATAACACCTAGAAGTTTGGTTTCCTGCACTATTTCTATGGCAATGTTGTCAGATGGAAGGATGTTGAAATGATCAGTGACAAGGGAGGTGTTTTGGGGATGACAGAGTACTAGTTTTGTCTTCTTTGAATTATGAAAGAGTTGGGCATTTCTTAGCCAGAATTTGACTGCTGTAAAGGACTATTGAGTTTTTGAGAGTAGTTCTGGTAGTGATTGAGCAGTGCAGATTATGGTGGAATCATCAGCGTATTGAATGAGGATCCCAAGGTGAAAGGCAGTGTGAAGGTTATTTGTGAAAATGTTGAAGAGTAGGGGTCCTAGGATGGGGACCTGTGGGACTCCAGTAGGGTTGTGGAGAAAGAGTGAGAGTTTGTTGGACCATTTCTCTACTTGTTTATGATCCTTGAGGTAGCTCTGAAACCATTTTACTGTCTTATCTGAGAAACCTAAGTTAGAGTGTGTTCAAAAGTAAGTGGTGAGACACTGTGTCAAAGGCCTTGGAGAGATTAAGGAATACTGAGGCTGTATAGCATCCTGCATCTCTGGCCTTGTTCACGATGTCTGTAAAAGATAATAGGGCTGTAGCTTTGCTGTGGCTAGATCAGAAGTCATGCTGGGTTTTGATTAAAGGATTGTTTTGCAATAGATATTGCATTGCCTGCTGATGGATACCTCTCTCGAGAATTTTGGATATGGGTGAGAAGATGGATACAGGACAGAAATTGGATGGATCAAAATAGTTGCCTCCTTTGTGGATGGGGTGATATGAGATAGTTTCCACATGGTAGGTACTTCTGGTTTGGATAAAGACCTATTTATAAGGATACTGATTGGGTAGGCAACTGAGTTAGCAGCCATTTTGAGGTAGTATGGGGGGAGATTGTCAGCTTAAGTAGAACAGGGTTTTAGTTTTAGTAGCAATTTCTTAATGGTGTCAGTAGGTGTGGGCTGAAAAGAGAAAGGGGTTTGTATGACATTTTGTTGAGTAGGGGGTTAGTAATGACAGGGTTAGAAGTAGGTGATGGCCTAGGGTCAGTGTCTGAAAAGGTTGAAGCGTGGGGGATCCAGCATTAGGTGTGTTAGTTATTAGGTCTGAAATTGATTTTATGAAGTACATGTTAAAGTTTTTGTCTATTTATGATGGAGAGGCATCAGTTGATAGGGTCTGCTATCCATTTCTTCCAGGGTTAAGTAGAGAAGATATGGAGTTCCAAAATTTACTGGGGTTGATTTTATGCTGGAATTGAAGCTGGGAATAATATGACTTTTTATCTCTGTTGATTAGTTTTGTCACTTTGTTACGTAGTGTTTTGAAATTACCATGATTTTGTTCATTTTTGTTCTGTTTCCAGGTTGACCAGGCTAGGTCCCTTTGCTTCATCAGGTGTTTACATTCCTTAGAGAGCCATGGTGCTGAGTTCTTTTTGATTCTTTTCATACGAATGGGAGCTGGGTATTAAGTATGTGAAGGAAGGTGTTATTAAAGTATAGTACAGCATCAAGGGGTAGTTGTTTAAGGGGTGTCCAGTCTATTTCCTGTAGGAGATTGTTGAATTTATGCTGACAAAAATTAATTGACTTCCTAACTAATTTTGTAGTGTGTACTCTTAGTTGTTGGGAGTTTGTATAACGGAGTAAGCTGGCAGATAATCCCTCAGGGAGCTAGACAGTGTACTGGAAGAGGGGCAACTGGTGGGTGGGATACTAGAATCCAACCTAAGGTGGATTGGCAGGCAAGATCTTTGCTGTATCTTGTTAGAGCATTGATAAGCTGAGAAAAAACATACAGATTTATACTATTTGTGGGGGAGTTGGAAGCTATGGTTTGCCAATCTATATTTACGTCTCGTAAGATTATTGTTTCAAGCTTGATTGTTTGGGATGTGCAGGATAAAATATTTTCCAACACTGGTATATTGTTACCTGGTGGGATATATATTACTATTATGCAAACTCTTTTTGATATATTCAGGTTCAAAAAGGAGATTAGTACCTCGGCACTGGAAAAGATGGGTATATTACTGGTATAGGGTGTGATGTTGAGTGTAGACACATATAGAAGTGCTATCCCTCCCCCCTTTTTTTTAGATTTATCTCTTCTGGTTATTTCAAAGTTTGAAGGTATTACTTCTGGTTCATTTACACTGGGATGTAGCCATGTTTCAGTAAGGGCTAGTATGCCAGGTTTATTTTGATCAATCCAGGCATGCAGTGAGGCTGTTTTAGTACATATACTTCTAAGGTTAAGTGTAAGTATGTTTATGTCTTTGGTGGGGTTACTCTTGTGGTTAGGATTAGAGGGTGGGCCAGGGTTATGATATATGTCTCCACATTTGAGTAGATAGGTAATGAGGAATGCGTACCATGGGAAGTGTTTTTATTCCTAGGTGAGTGTACTGGTGTCAAGTGTGGTTTCATAGGAGGTAAGGAGGTCAGTTTGTGGCTTGAATAGAATGGGAGGGTACAGGAGAAAAGCTGGGAGGAGATACATGAGAAGCTGTGTTGTTTATTGGGGAGAGAGTTAGAGGAGGTTGTTGACATGTATTGGTGTGGGGGTATGTGAGGATATAGCTGTAGTGAGGCTGAGAATTAAGAGTAAAGAGGCTGGGCAAGTTAGGGGAGCATGTCAACTGTGATATTGGGATTAACAATAGTAACAGTTGGATTTATGTGTCTGAATGTAGTACAGGTGTAAATAGAGACTGTTATCATGTGATATGTGTGCAGCTGAAGGTAAGGTTGGAATGTTTAGACTTCACAGTGGGCTTTGATAATGTGGTTAGGTATTCTACCTTGTAGTTTGTGATAAGGATGAGTGGGAGAGATGTGATTGGTCAGTAGTAAAATTATGGTGCAATGCTAGTTTGTGTGTATAGTAGAAGAGAAGGTGGTAAGCCTGGAGTTAATGTGAAATAGTTTGAGGTGGTGATTGTATTGTGATGGTAGAGTAGAGTAAGATGCAAACAAATTACAGTAGTGGGAATGTGAATTCAAGGTGATGGATGTAAGGGAGAGCAGATAAGTTTGGCTAAATAAAAGAAAGTTGTGCATGAAATGTGGGTGTGGACAAGGTAGGGTTGTATGTAACTGGATCATAGGAATGGGTGTGTGTGGTTTGCTTAGGATAAGAGTAGAGGTGCTGAGGGAAGGTGGGATATGGGGAAAGAGCAGGGGAGTGGAGTGAGCAGAGTGAACAGAGCAGGAAGAACCCCCCCCAGATGGTTTACCACCATAAACAATCAGTGAGGTAAGAAGTTTATGGATACAAAAGACAAGTTGTCTGAACTCTAAATACTTGTTCCGAGTCACAGCATCTAATTTTATAGTTATGGGCTTTTCAATGTATTTCCAGGGATGTATTACACTAATAAGAGTGAAATATGCTGAAGTGTTAATATAGCCCCCCCGTCAGCAGTAAAAGGCCTGTAAGTGTGGGTGAGTGAGTGGGGGTGGGAATATCCTTCCAGTAGATTCAGCACTACAACATAATGCACACTAGACTTGACAAATTAAGTTATTTGCATATAATATAGCATTAGAAAAGAAACATGCAAAAATGAGATAGAGAGCCTGTAAAGCAGTGTCAATAAACATTTTTAGTTGCTGTTGGGCCATTTCAGAAAAAAACAAATACTGGTTGAGGAGAAGAGACTAGAAGGACAAGCTAAGGGCATTGTCTAGGAATCCACACAGTATAAGATGGAAGAGATGTCCTGACAAAGAAAAATTAAGTGCTTAAATATAAAATAAAATTGTAAACATAGAACCTTATGAGATCGATATATACCAAACAAGATGGAAGATTTAAGCACTGAGATCAAAATATATCTGGATGATAGGGCACTATTTAGTCCAGAGATCAGTGGACAGGCTGGCACTGCCCTTATATAGACAGAATGGAATTCTGGTGCATGATTCTCAGGCCATTGTCAAAATATTTAATGGTTTCTGTAGACAACTATATTCATAAGGAGAAGAGCATTCAGCCCTGGTGAAAGGGGGGTGAATAGGTCAGCCCTGTTGCAAGGGAGTTGAATAGGTCATATCAATGGATCGGAGATTTTTCAGCTGATACAGCTACATGAAACCATAATGGAGCCCCTAGATTCCTGATAAGAGGTTAAGGAGGAGGTACATGGCTTGCCACTTGGAAAGACCACTAGGGTAGATGCAGCCCTACCCCAACAGTTTTGCACTGTGACTTTTGAACATGGGAGGACTGCCAGTTAGACATGAATGGAGACATGTGGGAAATGGGAGAGTTTAAATAAGTGATGCAGAGCATTATGTGATGTTCCTAAATCAGGGAGAGGTGTTGTGTGTGAATCATAACAACAGAATATTCATTTAGTTTTATTCCATCTCGGTTCTTCAGTTATACTAATCCCCATAAATTATTGAATACCTAACACACACAACTTAAATAAAACAAACGTAAAAACAATTAAATAATTAACAATTAAAAAGTAGGTACACTTAGCAAAAGACCAATGAAAATCATGACAAAATGCATAAAAATTCAGGCATGCAAAACCTAAAGGAAAATCACAAAATAACCTTCCAGATCCATTCTAAATATAAACCTCTAGATGCAACAGTTTTATATGTAATTATTAATAATGTTTACTTTGTATTCTAAGGTATGCTCAGTTTCCCTAATCATCATGCATATTAGGAGAAATGTTTATAATACAGAAGCTTTTAAGTATTTGGCACATTATCATGTATCCTTATGCCATAGAAAAGGCATACAAGTAAGATTACTGAATATGAGGTTGCAGTCTTTCAGTGTAACAACAGCACAGCACATGTGTCACTGGATAACTGACAAAGTAGCTCCATCTGATCATTATGCTAAGAGCACTAATCTATTAGTAGCTAATACGTTTAGCCTTTAATATTATTTAAAATCTGCTTTTCTGACATCATATAGTTTAAACTGTATGAACAGTTATCACCTCAGACTATGTGGGAGCTATTACAAGAGATCAGCAGTACAGTGAATATTCTGTTTTCTAGAGATACTATTTTTAAACTCAAGGACTTATCTTCCTGGACAGTATCATCTAATGCTGTGATGACATTTATAGACATTAAATTATATGTTATCATTACAGTTTTATGTAGAGACAGGGATAATTTCTACCTAACAAATGAATGTTCTGCAGTTTGCTATAAACAGTTCAAGGGAGCTGTTAAACTCAAAACTCACAGCGGAAGAATGTACACATCTGTCCTCATTTCTTTAACCCTATATGCCACCAGACAGTTTTATGCAAATTCACTGTACTGTGAATTAACAACTTCCTGTTTAGGTTTGGAAAGAAGTGTATAGATGGTGCTGTTGACATCAACTGTCATAATTTAAAAATTAGTCATGGCTTGGTGCTATTTTAAATACATTAAGGCATTGCATTTGGAAATAAATGCATTTCATATATAAACACATGATTTATGTATTAATATGTGAGGACTATGTCATAGATCAAGAAATTACAGTAGTATGTAAAAGCAATTATTTAACAATGTGAAATGAGGCAGTTTTGCCCATCTAAAGTGTAAAAGTGATTGCAGCTATTTCATCAGATGAGGATAAATAAGCCTTAATCCACATTTTGCAGCAGTACTTTATTCATTTTCAAATCTTGATACTTTAATACTGATTGCAATCAGAAATTTAAGTATCTTCTGAGAGCTGTGATGTAATAAATGGTAATGATATTACCAAACTATGAGGTACCACTTGTGAAGTTTTAATATTAAAGTTACTGAAATAAATGTATGCATTTCTAGCCCAAGTTTTATTTATGCACATATGCATGTCTTTAATGTACATCTGGAAATGTTTTCTTGACTGACGCTTCTTGTGAAGCATAAATGTACTTGGGGTTCACTTCTCAACAGTAAAAACAAAGAAATTAAATTATATGGGTCATACCTTTAATGTCACATTTCTATGGCATCCATGATAATGCAAGCCTGTTCAGGCAGTGAAATAAATATATGCCCAGAAATGAAGCATCATTTAAGATAAAGATCTATTTCTATGAAAATAATGTTGTCCTCTTCCAACAATTCCACACTAATTCATGTAAGTGAAGTTGGGATAGGAGTGGAGGAATTATTATTATATTAATGTTGTAACAAATAATGTGCTGTCCAACAGGATGTGTTTGTCTTAAAGAGGATTGCACATCCATCAGTGCATTTCCTTCCATAAGTTTGTGGGGTGGTATATGTCACATCTCCTTATCTACATGCTGGATGACTCAAGGGAGGGATTACAGACAACTAGACATCCATGTTAGGAAGGCACTGCTTTCAATTATCTTCAAATAGGAAAGTGATGAATAATATTTTACTTTCTGATTATGACAAGCAAAGACTACATAGCACACAAAACGCATTCTCCTAAATCATATTTTTCCTCTGTTAACCTTGCCAACATTGCAGTCACAGTAGTCAGTAAATGTGTATGTGCATATATGTATACAGTACATCTATCTATCTATATATATATGTGTGTGTGTGTGTGTGTGTGTGTGTGTGTGTGTGTGTGTGTGTGTGTGTGTAGAAAAGTTAACATAGAAGCACATACATGTAAAGGGATGCTCCATGTAGTAGAAAAATAAACACAGCAAGATATAAGAAATAAAAAACAAGAATGAGTAAAAAAAGAAAACATGTAAAAGCTACAACTATGCAGGATATAACCTATATATATAAATTGTGGTTGTTTTAAAATATAACTGATAATGCCATAAGAGGTAGAGAGAAAAATGAATGACATA
>NC_056725.1:979697895-979715395 GCF_019279795.1 Protopterus annectens | reverse complement strand
TACCCAGAACTGTCTAGATGTTGTTGGATTATTTGGAGCCCTACATATTTCTTGCAACTGATCCTTTGTGACTTATCTATCTGTTTCTTTTCTCAGTCTTACCTCATCTCTTTTGCTTGATTTTTATAATTGTAATGAAGTATTTTATATTCTCTACTATTTATTACATTTTTATCAGAGCTAGCACCTCATTCACTTGCCCTCTCTCATTTTGCCTATCATCTACTAACAATACTTCTAATGAACAGTTTAAACAGTTTTTTAACTTCAGCCCACTCTTTTACTTTCTCTGCTGAACTTATCTGTTCCCATTATCTGGGTTCCTTAACCTGTTTCATCTAATTGCTTCCAGTAACCCCTGGTCTATTTGCTTTATCATGGATTGTAGAGATCCCTGTAGATAAGATCCCTCACTTGTTTAGTTTTTTTAAAAATGTCTTACACTTTAAAATGTGCAATTCTGTATGGTAGTTAATGTTCTCCTTAATGGCTTGGAATGAAAAACTAATCACTTCTCTTTATCTATCATATCCTCCCCAGTTTAGCATCATCATTTTCCATTTAGAGCTATAACATTCTGCATATCTTAGTTTCATCTATGTAACCTTGTAATATCCCTTCAAGTCTGGTAACTGAAACCCACCTTCTACAGTGGGGATGAATAATGTATCATGCTCCACCATTGCTCTATTTAATTCACAGATAATTTCAATTCTTTATTAATTGCTTCCATAAACTCTCCTCTGATTAATAAAAAAAATGCCTATTCTATATATAACACTAATGGGACTAAAAGTATTTCTTTGCCTGCACCTTACTATTTACATCCATTTCAAGTTTTCCATTCTATTATTTTTATTTTGTTTTCTCCCATGTATCTTTCATAGTTAAGACTGACTCTCTTTTGACTCATACCCCAAGGAACTTCATTTTGCCTTTGTGATGATAATTGAAATAAAACTGCTAAACTGTTTGTATATATTATATATAAACATTTTCATTACCTTCTTAAAACTATTAAATGGTTTGGCCTTTTTAAAACTATACATATATCATAACATATTACATTTGTAAGATTGAGTCATTTGGATATGAGATGCTTGATGTGTTTTGTTCTTTGGATGAGAAGTTAAATCAAGGTCCCAACTGCATGAGTTAGTGTGAGGTCAAATGGATATAAAATATCCCATGACACCTATTGAGAAGAGTAGGGATGCTTTATTTATATACAAACATAACTCTTATTAACAAAATATTTAAATACATACAAATATATAAATATAAACATCTTTTTACACATATTCATAATTTCCTTTATAATCATACTAAATTTTCATCCCTACTAGACTCTCACTTCTTTTTTGATAATGGCCATCTAATTTAACTTAATATTGTGGCTAAAATCCATTTACCATTAAACATAATTTAATTTATTCATTCATTCCATATAACTCATATAGCATAAAATAACTATCTTATAATATATTATTTACCTATATTCTTATAATATCCTTATTTAATCATATCAATGTTTATTTTATCCACTTTTTTATATCCTCAAAAATCTTCTATACATAGTTTTCCCCATAACTTGTTTTACTCTTTTAAATGTCAAAAACACATGCTCTGTAGTTTCTTCTTATTGACAATGTAAACATATTATATTACTCTTTCACTTTTTATATGGCATATTTCCTTTTACTGGCAATTTATCTAGTACCAGCCTTCACAAAATATTGACATTCTACTTTCTGATTGCACCATTTGCTTCTTATTTTTATGCCTTTAATTTTTTCATCTTTTAGAGTTTCCCATGGTTTTACATAGTACTGTTTTATCATTACATTCTTATACCATATGTTTCTATCTTTTTCTATATCATCAATGTTTATTTTCCACAAAAATATTTTTTTCTTGGACACATTTTATTTCTTCATTTATACACTTTTTTTTTTCTCTTTTACTCTTATTTTACCATACCACAAAAATTATCATACTTATATTTGTATAGTTTTTTCATTTATCCACTTTAACACTTTGTACAAATTTAATGAAGGGGCATACACCACTGTGTTAATTAACCATAAGCTCCCTTTCTTTTAATATACATACAAAACTATTTTTACTGTGTTTAATCTATATCCCTATATAAATGAAAAATTATCTGCAATAATTCCTTTTCAAACACTGTTGGCAATATAAATACACTTGCTAAGTATGCTATTTTTCCATCAGTATTGAAGTTATCAAATAAGCCTTTTTTTCTGAATGATAATTTATAAGTTCTCCAAAAAATACATGTTCATTTAAGTTCTTCTATTGTTTTACCATTGAATTCTACTTAAATCTTTATTCACAAATGTTATACCCAACACAGAAATTTCATTCATTGTAAAATATATATCCCCATCTTTACTACATCACCTAAACCTTTACTTTTCTCTTTATTTAAAGGCATCCTTAATATCTCTAGATATTCATTTGTGCAAACTATTACTTCTTTTATCCATTTTTTTTGCAATTATTATAAGGTTGTCTGCATATGTTAGGAGAACTGAAATTCTTAACCCTTCCAGTGTTACATACCTTGCCTCCTTCATTTTCTAATTTATTTCACATACTATCACATTCATGGCTAATGCAAAGATTATACATCTCATTAGACATCCCTATCTTACACCACTCTTCATATGTACCTCTTGGCTTAACCAGCCATTTGCAAGTATGTTACTTTGTTATTACTATATACTGACATACATAATTTCCTAAATTTCTCACTTATATTATATTCTTTCATTATTACCCATAAGATTTCATGTCCGCTTATGTCAAATGCCTTCTTAAAGTCTTCTATCATGAGTTTCACTTATTCTTTTCTGTTCATATCACCCACAATTTCTCTATCATTAATAATTCTTGACAACCCTTCTCCTTTATACTGTTTAGTTTCAAATCTCATTTATATTATTTTCATAAAGATCTTATAAGCATTATTATTCAATACTATTGGTCTCCATTTGTTAACTGTTATCCATCTTCCTTGTTCCATATGAATTTAAGTATTCCACTACATAATTCTTTATACATAAAACCTTCATTTAGGTTCCCTATTATATGATCGAAAATGCATTATTTCAAATGCGTCTTGATCGAACTTGAAAGCAAGAAATGGCAAAATAACAAAATGGCATATAAGTGAATTCTTTCCCTGGGAAATAAATTGCTTGGCCTCCTTCATTATTTTGCCATTTTCATCACTGTAGTGTGATCTCAGAGTTGGTATATTTAAGTAGGGGGGTGTGGGGGCACAGCCCCCCACTTTATGTAATGTTTTAAAGTTTTTTTTTTCTTTTTTGGACCAGCATTTTTTTTCCCTGTGGAAAAAAATTGCTGTTCCAGGTGTTTGGCGTTACTTACATGGGGTTGATAAATCAGCATTCGCTTTTTTAAGCATTCGCTGATTTAATATAGACCTTTCATTTAGCTATACACTGAAAATCTTTAAAAATATATTTTTGTCAGTCCCTTATGCATTTCATAATCTATTCCATCTGGGCCTGCAGCTGAATCTATATTTACTTGTCTTAATACATTATCTATCTCATTTAAAGAATTCTTCTTTTGCAACTCTTTATTCTCTTTTTCTGTTAGCTTTTTACTTTCCATGTTTTTTACTACCTTTTTTTTTCTTTAAACACTTCTTGTACATATTGTACAACACAATTCACAGTCTTTTCCTGAGATCTTTTGGCTTTTACATTTTTTATTTCTATCATTGCACTGCCATCATCAATTACTATTCTGCTTCAGTAGCTCAAATCTTCTCTTTTTCCTTGAAAAATATTTGCTTAAATAACAATTCTTGCATTTTTCTTCATTTCTTTCAAATAATTCTTTTTCTTTGTCAAAGTACTTTCTATCATTATATTCTAAATCTTCTAAGGCATCATTATATGTTATTTTCTATTTTTCTTTCTCTACTTTTCTCATATCATATTCCCACTGTACAAATGTTTTATATTTTTCCTAAAATATCATTGACCATTCAGACCATTTTTATAAAATGTTTTCATAATATGACTTTTCCATAACTGTATTACTAGTCTCTTTTGTTTTTCATTCCATGCTTTCTCATTTGTCTCTTTATTCCATTGCCTATTTTATATATTTCTTGTTTTCCTTTATCTCTAGCCATATTTTAAGATGATCAGAAAATCCTGTTCCAACTAACACCCCTTGTCTTATAACTAAATATTCTGATACTACAAAATAATCTGTTTCAATTCTATACATACCCCTTATGTAAGTCCATCAGTTTTTGTCCCAAAGTTTTAATTGATCATATCTTATAATGTCCAAAATTTTTCTTATATTATTTTCTTTCTTTTTAAGCTTGCCTCTTAAATCACAAAGTGTCATGTTATTATAATAGTCATATTTATCACCATGCAGTCTAAAATCTAATTAAATAAGCTTTCTGTTTATTTACAATTCATATAAGGATATAATGCTATACTTCTTTGTACTTGTTCTTTCCACTTTAAATCCACAATGGTTAATCTTCCCATTTTTGCTAAAGTTAAATCTAACATTTCTACTGTTGTTCTACTGAGTACAGCTATTCCAGAACATCTGTCATTTCCCATAATCCAAATTACCTTTCCTCCCCATAGTTTTTCTGTTTGTAATCTTTCTTCATTAAAAATCTTTTGTCTTCTAATATAATTACAGCTATATCATATATATTACACTTCTTCTTACTATATTCTTAATACTATTCGCATTTACAGAAAGCCCTCTAAAAATTTTAATTTCCATAGATTCATTGTTTCATAAGTTCGTAGCTAATTACTAGGCTAGCTTTTTTAACAGGGCATTCTAACCCTAACCAATTTCCTTCCTAAAGGTGAGAATCAAACACTAGAGCTTATGGCTATGAGTCAAACACCTTAGCCATTAAACCAAGCCCCAATGTTTAGCTGCTGATATTCTTTTTCATCCATTCCCTTTCTTTTTTCTTTTGTACATATTCATGTAAATTTTCTTGTTCTGTATTTCACCCTTTTGCCAATTGAATATCCTTTTTTCTTTTCCCCAGTTTATGTCTTCTTCCTCACTTATTTCATAATCTTCTTCTATGCTGTCTTTATTATTTTTTATCATCTAATATTTCTTCTATTTCTACTTCTAAATTTCTTCCCTTTTTATTTATTTTCTTCTTTTTCCTTACTTTTATTTTCATTTTTTGCAATCCATCCATAAATGTCCAATTTTGTTATATTTATAATATTTCAATTCACATTTTTGCATCATGTGCCATTTCCCCACAAATGTAGCATTTCATTTTGTCACAGTTACTTATCAGATGCCATTATTTTCCACAAAAAAGACATGTTTTGGGTTGTCCCCAGTATTTTCCAACACCATATTCTCCTCCACATTTATCATGATTGATATATGCATATTTTTCTCTTTCTATTTTTAATACAATATTGCAACCCCAACCACCAATCCATAAACCCCTTTTATTGTAAACTTTTGAAAAGTCCAGTATTTCTTTACATAAAGTTTTCAAATGTCCTTTCAAAGTCTCTCTTTCTACCTTGGTTTGAAATTGTACATGACTCTTCTTTTTGTTTCCCTGTTAAATGATTTTATCACATAAAGATTCCATGGGTTACAGTCTTTCTTTTTTCATATTCTCCAAGAAAAATTTCTATTGGAAAAACAGTCTCAAATATAATGTCACAAAATGTCTCTTTGTTAATTTGCATACTTACTCTTAGCTCATGTTCTTTAACACCCAAAGGAGCTATTAAATTACCCCACACTTTCTACCTGTCCATTTTTGTCTTCTTTATTTTGAATTCTTACCAAGTACTTCTGCTTTTCATTTTCTTCTGCCTTTTTTCTGCTATTCCACTTTTGCCTCATTTTACTTTCTCTACATATGTTTTTTCCATCTCACCACTATTCTTAAGGATTGTCTCTGCATACACCTTTTCTGTTTTCTCTATAATGTCCCCACAGGAAACATCTCCTTCATTTTCTGGTTCACTCTGCAACACCATTTCTTTAAGTAAATCATCCTGCAACCCTCCTTACTGAAGAGTTATAATTATACATTTATCATTTGCTGACTCATCTCCATCAAACAGGTCTCTTTGAAATATTTCCTCAGAATCCTGCATACATTATCTGATGTTTTTATTTGTTTTCTCCTCTATTTCTTTCACCAATTCACCATCTCCTTCTCTCTCTATCTGCCTCCCTGTTTCTCCAGCCCACCTTTGTGCCTGAAATAGAAACAGGAAGTGTTCCTCCAAAATGAGTCTCACTCACAACATTGACAAGTAGGGTTTTTTTCTTTGTAATCATTCATACAATTCATGTTAGTTACATATCTACATATTTACATATTCATTTATTTACATTATTTACATGAATAACATTACTTAATATATTAACAACATCCTATTAAGTATTCCACCCACTCGTTTACACACAACAAAAACCATATCTTCTCCAATATTTTTGTTAATGTCCATTTTTCCATTGTATTTGATCTCATTAAGTCTCTTGTTCCATATTGTCCGTGTTACATAAAATGTAACTCTGCCCATTTTCTTTGACTTTTTTGAGATGTTGCAGTAACCATATTCTGTGATGTCCATATTTAACATTTCAAATTTCAAGTAATCTTTAACCAAATCATGTTTACATACTTCTTCCATAACTCTTAAATTCTTTCACATTTCAAAAAAAATGTTCTGTAGTTTCAAACTCTTTACACATATTCCATATTCTATCCTGTTTACTTTTTATGCCATATTTGCTTTTACTGGTAACTTACCTATGGATAACCTCCACAAAAGTCATTACATTCTTTGATTCTTCTATAATTTGTATATCTCATCATTATTGCTTATTTCTTACTAAGTTCTAACTCTTTCCATGGATCAACAAAATAAAAGGATTTCATAACATTAACATACCATTCTTTTCTATTCTTTTCTGTTACATACTGTTTTTTCCATATCACAGTTTTACTATGATATTATTTAATTTCTTGATTAATGACACTTTCACTTATTTTCTTCATTCCCATTTGTTCCCACAGTTCCTTCTATTTACTATATATTATTCTCTCTACCAATTTTTTATCATCTTTCATCACACCTTTTAATACTTTATACATATTTAAACAAGGTACATATTCAATTGGATTTATCAATCCCAGTCCCCTCTTCTTCATTTATATATAAAATTCCTGTCTTTGCAGGGTCCAATCTCGACTTCCAGATAAATGAAAATATTGTCATCATTATTTATTTTTCATACTTCATTGGAATCATGTAAATGTTTGCCATATAGACTATTTTACCCAATATTATACTGTTTATCAAATGTGCTTTTTCTCTACATGAGAACCTATATGTTTTCCAAAAAGCAATCATAGCTTTGATTCCTTTAATGACTTTTCCCATTGCTCATGTTTATATTCACTTCTACCAAATACTATCCCCAATATATCTATCCACTTTTCATTGTATTCTATACCTCCTATTATACTTTCATAACCAAATCCTTTACTTTTCTATTTATTTATACTTAAACCAATATTTTTTAATATTGTACTTAATCTTTCATTTATTTCTTCCATCCATAATTTATTTTTAGTACTTATTACAATGCAATCAGCATAAGTATGCATTATTGGTATTTGTATCTTCTTCGTCATTTTATACCCTCCATTACTTGTCATTTCATTTATTTCAATAGCTACTGTAGTCATAACTAATGAAAATATTACACTGCTGACTGGACATCCCTCATTACACACTCTATTTCACATCTTCCTCAATTCATCCATTTATATTTAATTTTACATAATTTTTCTCATATATTGATTGAATAATTTGTAATATTTTGTCACTTATGTTATATGCCTGCAAAATTCTCCACAAAGCTTCATATTGGATATTATCATATACCTTACTTAAATCTACAATCATAACCTTTGATTATACTTTTTTATTAATAATGTCATTAATTACTTCACTTTTTAACCACAACAGCTCCTGACTTCCTTTTCCTTTTCTTCCAAACACATTTTGATCATATAATCTTTCCATTTTACATTGCACTCTTTTGGCTATTATTATCATAATAAATGTATAATCCATACTATTTAAAATTATAGGTCTCCATTTTTTATCTCATCTTTATTTCCTTTCTTAAACATGAATTTTACCACTCCCATACAAATTTCTTTGTGCATAATCCCTGTTTCCATCCATTCATTCATAACTTGAATAAATACCATTTTTTGCTAGTCTTCCACTTCTTTATACATAATATAGTCAATTCCATCTAATCATGTGACTGAATTTATGTTATTGTCTTTCATAATCTCATTCAACTCATTTATATTTATTTTTTTCTCTAAATATTCATTGTCTTCTTCTTCATTAAACCTCTCACCATTATAAACTTGTTCTGAACACACTTCCTTTTGTTATATACATTTCTATATAAATCTAGTACATAGCTCTTAATTATTTCAAATATTCCTTCTTGCATTTTTAACTTTTTTCCTTTTCTTTATTTTTTATTTATTTTATTATTTTCTTTTCTTTCATTATTTTACATAATTATGGCACAATTTCCTCTTTTTTCTTGTAAACAATATTTTGCTTATATAACACATTTTTTTCTTGATTTCTTTTGTATACTTCTCTTTATTTTCATAAAATATTTTTCTACTATACCATTAAAAAGTTCTTTACTTATTACACTGTATTCCATTTTTCTTATTTTCCTTTTTTTCTTCTACAAATTTTAAAAATACTTTTTTATATTTCTTTTTTTAAATTGTATCCACCAAATAGTTCAATTTTCATAGAAAGGTCTCATACTAATATCTTGTTTTCATAATTCTATAAGCTCTATTTTTCTCCTTTATCTAACTCTTTTTCACTAATTATTTTTATTAATTTTCCTATTTTAATATATTCCTCATTTTCATGAATTTTTATCCAAATAGCCATATGATCAGAAAATCCAATATATTTTATTCCTTTCTGAGTAATTCTTTAAACTTTCTGATATTAAGTAATCAATTTCTGTCTTAAAATTGTTTCTAATATAAGTTCAGTGTTTATTTTCCTATATTTTAATTGTCCATTTCTCATAATTTCTGTAACCATTTTAGCATCACATTCCTTCTTTTTGTTCCTTAGATTACAGTTAAAGTCACCTGCCATTATTACATCCATATTCACACAAACATATAATTAAGTATATTTTTAAACATTTTTCTCTCTTTTTTGTCACATATGCATACAAGGCTATAACCCTATATACATGGTTTTCCCATCTTAAATTAACTACAGCTAATAATAACTACAGTTATTCTAACTATTGTTATATCTAATATCTTTATATTCTCTTTACACAATATGCATATACCTAAACACATTCTTAACCTACATTACAAACAACAGTACCATTCCAAACCCTTTTGGTTTGCACCCTTTCTCTTCCATTAACATGCTAATGTCTTCTAATGCTATTATTTGAGAATCTACAACGGCACACCAACATAAATTATTATTTCTCCTCTTAATATTTTTCATACTGTTCACATTTAAAGCTAAAGTTTTCAGCTTTATAGAATAGTAGTATAAAAGATAATTTTATCCCTTCCCTTTCTTATTTTCTCTTACCATTATATTTTTAAACTTTCTTTTCCTATCCCTCATTCTCTTTCCTATTGAATTTATCTTGCCTTTTACAATATGCTACTCTGTCTCTTCTTCACTTGACTCATCTTTTCCTTTTTCTTTATCTTCCACTTTTTCTTTGATTTTAAAAACATTTTTACATGTTTTCAGTTGTAGTGTATCTCCCTGTACAGCATGTTTTTCTATCTCTTTTTTTTTGTATAACTTTCTTTACAGTTTCTTTTTATTTTCATTTTCTTGTGTCTCTATCTCTCTCTAATCATAAATTTCCTGCATTACCACATTTTGTACACTTTAATTTACATTTCTTTGCATTATGATCTGTCTGACTACATAAATAGCGTCTTTTTATCACATTTATTAATTAAATTATCGTCTTTTCCACAAAAAATCAAGTTTTATGTTGTCCTCTATACTTAATAAACCCTCTATTATCACAAACATTAATAATACTAGGTATATGTATCACACTGTCATCTTCCATTTTTAAAATTACCCCACATTCCCATCCCCAATCCATAGTCATCTTTCATCATATATTTTAGTAGTGTCCATCGCTTCTTTACACATTGTCAATAAATATTATTTCAGTTCTTTTGCTTCCACTTCAGTTCTAAATTGAATCAAAACCCTTTTTTGTTTGTCTAAAAAAGGGTTGCATGAAATATTCTGGCCATAGAAAGTCTGTTATCTTTTTTCATAACCCACCCCCAAAATTTTCCATAGCCTGACCAGTTTCAAATATTAAGTCACAAAATGTTTCTTTGTTAATTAGAATGAAAGCTCTTACCTCTTCCACTTTAACACCCAGCAGTATTATAACATTGTCCCATACCTCATATCTGACCAAATCTTCTTTTTTACTGTTCACACAAATAATAAATTTCTTCTTTCTTTCTTTCTTTCTTTCTTTCTTTTATTCTATTAGCATATTTAACCACTTCTCTCACTGTTTCAGCATAACACTTTTTATCTGGAACTTTCTCTGGCACCTTTTCTTCTTCTATTATTTCCATAATATCACTCCAGGATACTACAGTTCCATTTTCAGGTTCACGCTGGTTTACCATGTCCTCCAAATAAACACCCTGCAACCCTCCTGATTGGAGGGTTGAAGTAATGCATTTTTCCATTGTTTCTGCTGATTTAAACAGATTTTTTTCTGGAAATGTTGCTCTGAATCCATTCCAGCTCTGCCTTTACCTCTGTATTCTTCGTGTATTCTTCTTGGCCTCCTCTCCCTGTGAAAACAACATTTTCTCTGCTCCCAGATCATTTGTGAACATTTCTGGTAGTGATTCTACCATTTCTCTATCATTCTCAATACATTTCACCACCCTTTCACTTTAGCTTACAGCCTCTATGTTTCCTCTCTGTATCTCTGGGCCACCTCCGTGCCTAGGCCAGAAACAGAAAATGAGTTATGTCACACACAAACTCTTCCCCCTACTACCAAGAGTACATTTTTTTATTGATATATACATCACATATTATTTACATATTTACATTATTTACATCTATTTACAAATCTCCATACATTAGAAACTTCAACGTAAGCATTCTCCCCACTCATTTATCCACAACCAAAACATTATTTTCTCCAGAATCTTTGTCAAAGATCATTTTCCAATGTATTTAATGTAATTTAGTCTCTCATTCCATATAGTCCATGAAACATAAAATATTACTCAGTTGATTTTGTTCACTTTTTCTTGTTTTTGTGGATCTTAATAACCAAATTCTCTTATGTCCATATTTATTTGGTCAAATTTTAACAAGCTTTTCATCCTATCATGTTTACATATTTCTTTCCACAAATTATTCTTTCACATTTCAAAAACACATGCTCAGTAGTTTCAAACTCTCCACATATATTACATATTCTATCTTGTTTTTTCTTGTATGGCATATTTGCCTTAACTGGCAATTTCTAGTAGACAATCTCCATAAAAATAATTACATTCTTTAATCTTTTTATAGTTATTATATCTCATAAATATGTTTTTTCTTATCTATTTCTAAATATTTCCACAAATCAATGCAATAAAATGCTTTCATAATATTTAAGTACCATTCCTTTCTGTTTTTCTCACATGTATTCTTTCTTAATTTCTGTAACACAATTTTGTTTTGGTACTCCTTCATTTCTTCATTCACAATGCTTTTCCTTTTTTTTTTTTAACTTCCATTCCTTACCACACTTCTTTGTATTTATAATATAATATCATTTCAATCAACTTTTTATTTTGCTTCATAATTCCTTTTAATACCTTATCTAAAATTTAAGATGCTGCATATACTATTGGGTTTATCAAACCCAAGCCTCCTTGCTCTTCTTTCATATCTAGAATCCCTCTCTTGACTGGATTGAGTTTTGAGCCTCATATAAAAGAAAATATAATCATTATTAGTTCCTTTACATTCTTAACAGGAATCCTATAGACGTTAGCAACATAAGCAATGTTTTCCTATTAACATGGTGTTCAACAAGTGTTTTTTTCTATATGAAAATCTATATGATTTCCAAAAATTAGTCATATCCTTTACTTTTTTGTGTACATTATCCCATTGCTGTTGCCTATATTCATTCCTTCCAAATATTATTCCTAATATATCTATATATTTTTCTTTGAACTCAATATCTCCTATCATGCCTTCAAAACCAAATCCTTTACTTTTCTCTTTATTTATACTTAAACCATTTTTTAAATTTATACTTTATTTTTCATTTACGTCTTCCATCCATACTTTACTTTTAACAATTAACACAATATCATCTGCATAATTACACATTATTGGCAATTGTACTTCCTTCATCATTTTGTATCCACTGCTACTTGACATTTTATTAATTTTCTTCACTATTACATTCATACCTAATGAGAAAATTACACTACTAGCTTGGCAGAACTGCTTTATTCCACATTCTAGTTTTATTTCATCCCCAATCCAGCCATGTTCATTTAGTTTCACATAGTTCTTTTCATAAACAGATTTTATTACTTGCAATATTTTTGCTTATATACTATGCCTGCACAATTCCCCATAATGATTTATATTGAATATTATCATAGGCTTTACTTATATCCTCTATCATAACCTTCACTTCTACATTTTTATTTATGATAATATCAACTATTTCTCTTATTATCAATAACAACTCTAGGCTTCCTTTTCCTTTTCTTCCAAATACATTTTGGTCATATATGTTATATCCATTTTTGTAACCTTTTGGTTATTATTCTCATAAAAAATTTATAATCCACATTTTTCAGTGTTATAGGTCTCCAATTTTTTATCTCCTCTTTATTTCCTTTTTAAATATATATGTTATAACATATCTCTTTCTCTTTAATTCCAGTTTCTAACCATTCATTCATAACTTCTATAAAAAAATATTTTTTGCCACTCCATTTCTTTATACATACCATATATGTCCAGTATTGTAGCAGAATTCATGTTAATATCTTTAAGAATTTCATTCAATTCGTTCAGTAACTTTTTTGTGCTAAACACTCATTATCTTTGTTATTTAAATTTTCACAATTTTGTTCTATGTTTTCTTCTCTTTTAACAAATAATTCCAATATATATATTCTTTAATTATTTTGTATATTCCTTTCTTACTGTCTTATTTGCTTAGCTTCCTTATTTTAACACTCTTATTATTTTTCCTTCTTTTATTATTTTATTCATATATGGTGCTACCTCGTCTTTCTTTCTTTGTAAACAATATTTTTGTTTATATAACATGTTATTAATTTTAATTTGATTCATTTTATACATTTCTCTTTCTTTTTCATAAAAGGATGTTTTCTTCTCTAATACATCTCTGAATGTTTCTTGACTTAATATCTTATATCTCTCTTTTTCCTTTCTTTTCTTCCTTATGCATTCTAAAAACACTTTATTTCTCTTTAAAATTGAGCCACTAAACAGTCCAGTTATCATAAAACTCTCTCATATTCATATGATTTTTCCATAATTCCATAAGTTCTTTTTTCTCTTCTAAATTTTATTCATTTTCATTAATTCTCTTTATTCCATTTCTAATGTTATATATTCTTCATTTCCTGTACTTTAACCCATATAGCCACATGAACCGAAAACCCCATATACTTAATTCCTTTTTTAACTTTTAAACTATCAGATATTATAAAATAATCAATTTCTGTCCTAATTTCATTGCTTTTGTAGGTTCAGTGATTATTCTTTCATAGACTTAACTTTCCACTTCTCATAATTTCTTTAACCATTTTAGCATCACGATTGCTCTTATTTTTTTCTTAAATTACAATTAAAATCACCCACCACTGTAATGTCCATATTTACACAACATATTCAAGAATATTTTTGTTACATATGCATATAAAGCTAAAATTCTATACACATATTTTTCCATCTCAAGTCGATTATCGTAATTCATCCTAGTTCCGCTATGATTGTTCTAATATTTTAATGCTTTTTTGACATGCTATACATATGCCGAAGCATGTTTTCCCTATGTTCCAAATTACTGCATCATTCCAAACTTTTTCAGTTTGTGTTCTTTCTTCTTCTGTTAATAATCTGATATCTTCTAAAACATTAGTATGTGAATCTACTATACTGTTCATATTTAAAGATAATATTTTCAGCTTTTAAGAACAGTTAATATAATAAAATGTTTAGCCCTTTCTTTTCTTATTTTCTCTAAGCATTATATTTTTTTGAATTTTCTTTTCATTTCTTTAACACTTTTCCCTATAGAATTCTATTTCTTACTATGTACCAGTCAGCTTCTTTCTCACTTGTCTCCTCTGTTTCTTTTTCCTTGTTGCTTTCTTTAACTTAATGTATAACCTCTTCATCCATCACATCTTTTTGTACATTTTCTTGTATAACACATTCTTCTATTTCTTTCTCCTGTATAACTTCATTTTCATTTTCTTGCACATTCATTTCACACTCTAACCATGAATGACCAATGTTGCCACATTTTTGGACTTTAAATCACATTTTTTTTTTGCATTATGCCTTGTTTTTCCACATAAATAACATATTTTTATCACATTCATGGATTAAATGATCACTTTTCCACAAAATAACAAGTGTTTGGTTGACCCTTGTATTTCACAAAACCCCTATTACCTTGAACATTAATAAGACTAGGTACATGCATAACATTATCATTTTCCATTTTCAGTATTACTCCACATTCCCATCCCCCAGTCCATAGTCCTCTTTCATCATATACTTTTGTAGTTTCCATTACTTCTTTACATATAGATAACAAATGTTCTTTTAGTTCTTTTGTTTCAACTTCATTTATAAACTGGATCATTTTGTTTGTCTGTAAAAAGCTTGCACCACATATTCTGACCATGGATAAATATTTTTCTTTTGTTCATATGCATCCAAAAGATTTTCCATGGCCTACCCAGTCTCAAATATCAAGTCACAAAAAGTCTCTTTATTAATTAAAATAAATGCTCCTACCTCTTTTGCTTTGACACCTAGAGGTGGTATGACAAAGTCCCAAACCTCATACCTGTCCATAATTTCTTTTTACTGCTCACGCATACTATATACTTCTTTTTTTGTTTGTTTATTTTATTCCTTCTTTCTTCTTTGTTCCTTCTCCAACAGTTTGTGCATAAGTTTTTGTCTCTGGAACTTTTTCTGGCACAGTCTCTTCTTCTCTATTTTCTTCCATTTTTTTCCATGATGTCACTCCATGAAATTGCTACTCCACTTTCTGGCTCACTTTGGTTTACCATTTCTTCCAAATAATCATCAAACAACCCCCCCTCCCCCAATTGGAGGGTTGTAATTATGCATTTTTCAGAGGTAATCATCTCACTTTCAAACAATCTCTGAAAGTTTTCCTTTGAATCCATCTGTGTTTCAGCTACTATCTCTTTTCCTTCACAATCTCCATTTGCAGAGAGCAAGAATTTTACAGATGCGACAGTAATCAGCAACCTCAATGAACATTCAGAGCAAAACAAAAATATAATATATGATAGGTTGTGATTCTACACAAACAAAGTGTGAGTGCATTAGAGCTTTAGTGGGATAACTGTATGGACTGACAGAAAATTGGGGGTTTAGTGGCACCAAAGATGAACAAATAAAGACAGAACTAATATTTGGAATGGCTAATGTAGAAGTAGCTCAGAAATTAAAACTTGACCTTAATCTAACTTTAGAAAATGTGATAATATTTGTTAGAAAGAAATAATTAGTTTAAAGGCAAAATGTTATTTTAAACATGACACATTATTTGTGCAAGATAAATGCAATGCTAATTGCAAGCTTAAAGAGAGGTATAATTCTCATGAAACTAAATGAATGTACAACAAATAGAGTAAGAGTAAGGCTAGGAAATGTAATGGGCATGACCATTGCCATAAGTTAGAGCAGTTTTCTGCAAGCAACAGAAGGGGTAAGAGATGTAAGAAACTGGGCCATTTCACTGGCACTTGTAAATCAAGCATTATTAAAGTGGATGAGTCAGAAAATTAAACTAAAAATAATGTGCTAAAAGCAAATGCTTTTGGATTCAATTACTATATGGAATGATGTCGAAGTTAAGATTCCTATTCACTGAACTCAAGAGTTTCAGGGTTGATACAGTGGTTACTGTTACTGTGGTAGCTTGTGCTACATATAGAATTTTTTGAAGCATCCACAGTTGTATGTGTCAGAAATGGAAATATGTAGCCTTGTAGGCACACTCAGGTATATTGGAATATTTCTAGACATGTCTCAGTAGAAGGGGCATAAGTCTGAGTTTTGAGATTATGGGCTGAGTGGTCTGAAAATAAATAATCTGCTGACCAAAGCAGAAGCAGAGCTTAATCAAAGTCCAAACATTAAACATTATTGAAAACATTAATTGGCATAGTGGGGGTATTCCTATGGTCCCAGTGATTAAAAAATAATTCTTGAGTGTAAACATATGTTGTTGGGTGAAACTTTAATTTTACCTACACTAGAAGACATAGCACTGAAGCTTGTTAATGCTGGAGTGTTTTTCATGCTGGATGCTTCCAGTGAGTTTTGGCTCATACCTTTAGATAATGAAAGTCACAAACTGACAAATTTCATTACCCCTGTGGGAAAGTTCTGTTTTAAATGGTTACCATGTAGTGTAACCTCAGGACTTGAAATCTTTCAGAGTAAAGTAACTGATTTACTCAGTGCTCTGGAATTGTTACAGTTGTTATGGATGACATTCAAGGTTTTGCTTTAGGCAAAGAAATGGATGATGCAAGGTTAGAGGCAGTGCTGCATTGGATACTGATGAAGCTTGTAAAAGTGGAACTGTCTTATAATGTTTTCCCAATTGCACAAGGGAATAAAAGTTTGTTTTTCATCACACCAGAGTGCCAGTTTATTGTTTTTATATATGAAATACATTTTTTCTCTGCACCTGGTATGTGATTCTATTCCTTGAGATGATTTGTATATATTATAGAATATGTATAATTTCCCATTACACACTGTATGGCAATCTCCATTCAGAATGTTCAAAGTTTTAAAACATCGATCATATGTTCATCGGCCATGTGATTTTCAAAGTTTTGAAATTTTGATCTTTTGCAGGAATGCGTGGTGCAACTTTTGCACACTGGTGTACTTTGGTACTTTGCAACTGTGAGAAAGGGACTGATCTCTTAAGGGAGGAGATGTTATAAATGAAATGCAACTGCTAAAGTGTTTGTGTGTGTGTGTGTGTGTGTGTGTGTGTGTGTGTGTGTGTGTGTGTG